>NW_026000171.1:3506872-3542404 GCF_001458135.2 Marmota marmota marmota
CCCACCCACAGCCTCTCCTCTATCCTTCATTGAAGGTACACTACACAGGGCCCTCACTTAGACCAACTTCTACCCCAAGGGAAATGACTCCATTTCATTAAGCTAACTAATGTTACTCCTGAATGAAGGGGGCGTCTGGGGGTGTCTTTTGGAAAGAGAAGGAAGATCTGAGCAAAATAAGTCAATCCAAAGGAAAAGAGCAGGCCCAAACTTACAGTTTCTGCGGGCTCACCTCCAGAATTTCAGATACAGTCATCAGTTGCCCAGTGGCCCTGCCTGTCCTGCACCTGCAGTCCACGCTCAGCAAGGCCGCTCCTGCCGCCCAACGCCTCCCCAGTCCTCTGCGGCAGCAGCACTGCAGAAGGTGTCCTGGCTGGAAGGTGAACCCCAGGCTGGGCTCCACTCCAGCTCTGCCACTAGCTAGCTGTGTGACCTTAAGCAACCCACTTTCCCTTTCTGGCCAAGATTTTCTCCTCTGTAAAATGAGGACAACAAATCCTGGCCTCTAGGGGACTTCCATCTCCATGTCGCTGGGTTTTAGTGACTTCCCAGCTGTGTTTCTGCTTTGGGTAGTGCAGACTGTATGCGCCATGGCAGAGCGTTTGGCCTTCTGGCTGCTGGCATCGATGTCACAGCGAAAACCTTTCCACTCATTTCCAGTTGCCCCTTGGAGAGCAGTTCTACCCTGGGTAAAGCTTTCATCCAGAAAGGGCAGAGACATTTGGGAGGGAGTGCCACGTTTCTCTATAACTCCCTGGCCCCTCCCTCGTGAAAAGGAAGGGTACCTTTACAGGGCTCCTGGGAAATTTTTTGCCCAAATAATTGTTGTAGATGGAATTTATGTCCCCCAAAATTCATAGGTTGAAATATAATCCCCAGGGTGATGATGTTCGGAGGTAAGGGCTTTGGAGGTGATTAGGTATAACAGCAGAGTCCTCATAAATGGGATTAGTGCCATTATAAAAGAGACCCCAGAGAGCTCTCTTGTCCCTTCCTCCATGCGAGAACACAGTGAGAAGATAGCCATCTGTGAGCTAGGAAGTGCACACGTACCAAGACCTGGCCATGCTGGCCCCCGATCTTGAACTTCCAGCCTCTAGAACTGTGGAATATGAATTCCTGTTTGGTATAAGCTGCTCGTCTTTGATACTTTATTAAAGTAGCCAGATACACTAAGATGCCAATGCAGGTAGGTTATCTCAGGAAGTGAGAGCAAGTGGGGTAATGAGGTCTATAGTTGGCACTTAGTCCATATGGAAAGAAGACTTTGACTCTCTAGCATCCAATGACATTGCTAACACCAGTCAACAAAATATAGGGTTTGGCTCCCAAGGTGGGTGGATGTGGCACATTACTCATCAACCCAACCGTAAAAAAGGAAGACTAACTCAAAGACCTTTAAGACAGGGACTAAAAATTTACTTCCTTCCTGGAGCATTCGGTCCCTTCTAAAATGACCTCATTTGCATTTCCAAAATGGAGCCTTATTGTGAAGGAGAAGGGCTCGCCTTGGCTTCTTCTTAAAGATGACATAGCACTTGTCAAGTGTCCTACCAGACACTTCATCTTGTGAGACCTGGTATTATGCTCATCATGATTCTGAAGAAGAGCAGCAAGGGACATGGCAGGGCAAGGTGGAGAGACTTTGTAACTCACATTGATCAAAGATGGAATTTCCCCTAAACTTATGGTCTGCCCAGGGACAGACTAGAGGGGATAGGGAGAAAGCTGGATTGCCGAGGGCCACCCCTTATGTAGTGCTACCTTAAGAGTAGCTCTGCATGCAAAGTCATACTTGAGAAGGAGAGGTGGCTAGGTACCTGGTGGTGACAGAGACCAGGCTCAGTGAGTTTGGTGGAGGGGGCTTCTGGGGAGAAGTGGAGACTCCTGGGTAACATCAGCTCCTCATGAGGAAGAATTGCATTCAGTCATCCCTGATGATTGCGGAAGAGAAGGTGGGAAGGTAGAAGGAGGCCTTGCTGGCAGGGTTCCATTCTAGTAGCACTAGGAAAGAATGAATCCTTGGGAGGAGCTCAAAGATGGAAGCTCCTCCTCCCATATACCTGGGCACCACCAGCCTCAGCAACACGGGACTCCAGTCCTGAACCTCCCTAAGACCAAAACCAGCCTCATGGTTAAGATTGATTGCTCAGCAGAATACAACAGATACTAGTATGGCAGTATGTAAAAACGTGGATGTGTAACCGATGTGATTCTGCAATCTGTATACGGGGTAAAAATGGGAGTTCATAACCCACTTGAATCAAATGTATGAAATATGATATGTCAAGAGCTTTGTAATGTTTTGAACAACTAATAAAAAAAATTAAAAAAAAAAAAAGATTGATTGCTCAAAAGCCTCACTCTTCCTATTGACACAATTTCTATGTCCAATATGGGCCAACAGTGCTAAGAAGGAAACCAGATATCCAGGGAGAGTGAGTGAGCTATGCTGAAGCCCCGACTAGACTGCACCACTTCAGTCATTAAAAATTCATGAAGTGCCCTTCTGCAAAAAAGAGCTATACCAATTCCCCTAAAGGGAGAATGTCAATATGGCTTTTTTGGTCCTGCCAAGTGTTTATTAATGCACTGATTAGGTGAGAAGTAGTCACTTCCCTGTGTTTAAAGAGAAGAGTGAGAGAATACAGGAATCCTAGCTTCCCTCTTTCTCCATAAGGCAAAATTTCAAATAATAAGCAGATCTACAACAGATGGACTGTTTTTTAGCACTCCTGAGGGGGAGAGGATGGAGCCAGTCTGTCTCTGTCTCTCTCTAAATCTAGAGAGAACGTGAGCCAGCGTGAGTGAGAGGGTGTCTGCCTATGTGTGTGTGAGAATTAGGGAGAGGGAGAGGGAAAGAGGAAGAGAGGCTGAGGAGGGGGAACGGGCAAAGGAGAGAGAGAGGAAGGAGGACCATGAGAAGGAGAAAAAGAAACAGAACCATAACCCAGGAGAGACCATAAAGAATTTGAGAACAACCAGGCCCAACAAGGGAGAAGTCAGACATAGAGTGGGGTGGTTGGGGAGCGGGAAGGAGGGCAAAAAAATCTAGAAAACAAAGCAAAAAAAATAAGAATTTTTTAATACAGGAAGTCACTGATTCTGAATCAATAACTAACCACTTAATTCGTTAGCTGAATAGAGCACTTTATAAATGGAGGCCTTCAGGAAAATGAGCTCATTAAAAGGTGCCAGGCAGGATTCAGGACAACTGAGACCTAGTCCCAGCCCTGCTGCCCGTGGGCTGGATGGCCCTGGCAAGCCCCCCTCATCCTGAGGCCCTCCTACAGTCTGTCAAGGGTGGGAGACGCACCAACAGAGGTCGAAATTTCTTTCCAGTTCTGTCGATGAGGCTATGAACAAACAGAACAGTCCTGAAGCTCAAGCCTTTAAAGAAATGGCAGGCAGTGGGATGGCTCTGGGACCATGTTTGCTGTTCTCTCCCTGACCAAGGCCATGGCAGTCCTGACCCCAGTGAGCCTCTGGTTGCCAGAGTCATGGAGATGGAGCTTTGGGGACACCATGGCAGGGGCCCTGTGCGCTCCTTGCTATGTAACTCCCTGCTAGGCCAGTACATGCTCTCCCTGGAAGGTTCTCTTCTCACTTACAGGTCATGTTGACCTCTCCCTCAGCCTCTCCTTCCCACATGTCCTCACCAAAATGCCGGTCTTCCTGCATCCAGCAAGGCTGCAGGCACTGTGCTGTGTTTTTGCACTGATATTTCTTGTTTGGGATTTCTTGTTTTTTTCTTACTATTGTGTTGTTCTGAAGGCACAAAAAATTTTCAAATGCCACCCATGAACAACTGTGACCAGCATGCACCTCCATTTCCAGATATCTAACTGGTTGACCTTGCTTCATTACATTTTGAGAGAAGACAGGGGATGATAGTTAAGAAGGTCTCTGCAGCCAGCCCACCTGGATCTGAATCCTTGCTCTTCCCCCATGAACCTTGGGCAAGTTACATAAGCTCTTGTGTCTTGGCTTTTTTCATTTGTGAAATGGAAATGTTCAGAGGACCTCCCTCTTGGGGCTACTGTGAGGGTGAAAGGTGTGGCAGGTAAAGCTGAAGAACTGTGCCCGTCATATTCTGAGTACTTAATCAATGTCAGTCCCAAGGACTAAATTCTGACACCCTTTGTATCCCAAGACAGCACCATCAAAGATATCACTTCTTAGCCTCCTCTTTGTATCATAAGCTACACTTCCACTTGAATCACTATTAATGGTAAGAACTGACACTTCCAAGTTCATTCTCTTCTGTGGTCAAATTATTTGCATCGACCTCCAAATTTAGCATAGATCCATAAATGCTCTGAAATGAACTAAATGCAGATTTTTGACATTACCCTGCACCTTTCTTGCTAGTAGGCAGCCACCAAGCTCCCCTCCGCTTCATTCCTGGTTCAAGAGTGAGTCATACACATCCTCTCTAACTTGGGTTCTCATTTTTGCTATAATCCATTGTTACTCTGCATATTTTTTCTCCCTCTGCACTCTGCCTGCAAGTTTCTGGCTGCTTTCTTTCACAAGATCTTTTCACATACCACACAGCCGAAGCTCTGCTTCTTTTTCCATTTTGTTAACCCTTCCAAGAATCCACCCAAAAGAAGTGGAGGGACAGCTAGCTTCCGACCATGCATACTCAGCAAGCGTGGCTTGGAGTCCCAGTCCATCATTAATGTCCTCTTGAATCCAGCCAAGTGTATCTACGTTTCCTATGGAAACAGGGGACCTTGATTCCTCTAACTAAACAATTTTTACCAACTTAGGTTGAAGACTCTCTGTGCATCTGGGTTTTCTTCCAATTTCCAATCCCTCAGATGGAAGGAATTTTGTAAACTCATAGACAAACCCCTGTCACCTTCATGTCCAAGTCCTTCTGGCCCAAGCAGCCCTTCTAGACCTGCCTGGTGCTTACCTCCCTTGGCACTCAGAGCTGTTTCTCTCCCTGCCAGGCTCCCTTCTCCAACCCCACACTTGATCCACATGGGATCACCTGGCAGCTCTGTAAATGTACCAAGGTGTCTCAAACTTCTGGCTTTGCACATGTGCTCCCGGTCCCCCAGGTCTGCCAGAGTCACTCCTGACTGCATCTTGGCTTTCTGCCTCCTAGAGGTCTTCTTGGTTCCCTTCCCTTCTGCTCTCTTTCACACCTCACAGCCGTCAGAGCAGGCACTCTCCTCTCTCTTCCCCAGCCCCATGTGCGCCCTCTTCTTGTCACACACTAAATCAGAGTGGTTGCTGGTATTCTCTACTCCTTATTCAGCGTTCTGAGAGCAGAGCTGATCTCTTCCCTCTCTAAATTCTCAGGCCCCTCCATAGTCACAGACACTCAGTGAAGAATTTCCCGACTTGACTTCAAACAAAACTCAGTTGAAAAGAAGTAAATAGATCCCTTGAATTTCTTTTGCCTGTCTAATTGGAAATTAAAGGGATGCAAATAGGAAAAGAAGAACTCAAACTATCATTATTTGCCAACAACATGATTCTATACTTAGAGGATCCCAAAACCTCCACTAGTAACTTCTAGAATTAATAAATGAATTCAGCAAAGTAGCAGGATACAAAAATCAATACCCATAAATCAAATGCATTTCTATACATCAGTGATGAATCCTCTGAAAGAGAAATTAGGAAAATTACTCCATTCACTATAGCCTCAAAAAAAATAAAATACTTGGGAATCAATCTAACAAAAGAAGTGAAAAGACCTCTACAAGGAAAACTGAAGAAAGAAGTTGAAGAAGACCTTAGAAGATGAAAAGATCTCCCATGCTCTTGGATAGGCAGGATCAATATTGTCAAAATGGCCATACAACCCAAAGCACTGTACAGATTCAACGCAATTTCAATTGAAATCCCAATGTCATTCCTTATACAAACAGAAAAAGCAATCACGAAATTCATTTGGAAAAATAAGAGACCCAGAATACCCAAAGCAAACCTTAGCAAGAAGAGTGAAGCAGGAGGCATCACAATACCAGAACTTAAACTACACTACAGAGCAATAGTAACAAAATAATGGCCTGATATTGGCACCAAAATAGACAAGTAGACCAATGATATAGAATTGAAGACTCAGAGACAAACTCACATAAATACAGTTATCTCATACTAGACAAGGTGCCAAAAACATGCATTGGAGAAAGCCTCTTCAACAAATAGTGCTGGGAAAACTGAAAATCCATATGCAGCAAAATGAAACTAAACCCCTATCTCTCATCATGCACAAAACTCAATTCAAGGTGGATCAAGGACATAGGAATTAGACCAGAGACCCTATGTCTAATAGAAGAAAAAGTAGGCCCAAATCTTCATCATGTTGGATTAGGCCCTAACTTCCTTAACAAGACTCCTAAAGCACAAGAAATAAAATCAAGAATCAATAAATGAGATGGATTCAAACTAAAAAGCTTCTTCTCAGCAAAAGAAACAATCAGTGAGATGAAGATAGAACACACATTTTGGGAGCAAATTTTTTGCCACTTGCACGTCAGAGCACTCATCCCCAGGACATGTAAAGGACTCAAAAAACTTGACACAAAAAAACAAACAACCCAATCTATAAATGAGCTCAGGAGCTGAACAGGCACTCTCAGAAGAAGAAATACAATTGATCAACAAATACATGAAAAAAATGTTCAACATCTCTAGTAATTAGAGAAATGCAAATCAAAACTGCTCTAAGATTTCATCTCACTCCAGTCAGAATGTCAGTTATCAAGATACAAGCAACAATAAGTGTTGGTGAGGATGTTGGAGGAAAGGCACACTCATACATTGCTGTGGGACTGCAAATTGGTGCAACCAATCTGGAAAGCAGTTTGGAGATTCCTTAGAAATTGGAATGAAACCACCATTTGACCCAGCTATCCCACTCTTTGGTCTATACCCTAAAGACTTAAATAAAGCATACTACATAAATGCAGCCACTTCAATGTTTATAGCAGCACAATTCACAATAGGTAAACTGTGGAACCAACCTAGGTGCCCTTTAGTAGATGAATGGATAAAGAAACTGTGGTATATACACACAATGGAATATTACTCAGCATTAAAAGAGAATAAAATTATGGCATTTGCAGGTAAATGTATGGAGTTGGAGAATATTATGCTAAGTGAAATAAGCCAGTCTTAAAAAAGCAGGGGCCAAATGTTTTCTCTGATAAGTGGATGCTAATCCATATGGGGGCAGGGGGTGCGGGGGTGCATGAAATAAGTGAAGGAACTTTGGATGAGGCCAAGGGGTAGGAAAGATGGTGGAAAGAGATGGACATTATTGCCCTAGGTACATGTATGATTGCACGAATGTTATGATTCTACTTCATGCAAAACCAGAGAAGTGAAAAATTCTGCCTCATTTGTGTATAATGAATTGAAGAGCTTTCTACTGTCATGTATAATTAATTAGAACTAATAAATAAATAATTAAGTAAATAAATAGATAGAAGTAAACAGAGCTGGATTTTTCTGCTGGCCCAAGAACTAATGTAAGAAGAGCTTAGGCAAAGCAAGCTTTAAGGAGGTGAGAGTCAGCAGGTCCAATGCAAAGGGACAACACCTCTCGCCTTGCACTCTGTCTTCTCTGCTCCCTGGTGGCCTGGAGAGCTACAGATGCTTAGAAACCAAAGAGAGCTGTGCCAGGAGCTACCTACGTGCAGAGAAGTGCACACAAGTAGAATTAAGGAGGAAGCACAATGCCAGGCTCAGAGTTGGGGTGCAGTTCACCTCAGCAGTTCAGTGGTAGGGCACTTGCCCAGGATGGGTGAGGCCCCAGGTTTGATTCCCAGCACTGGAAAAGGGGGAAAAAAATAAGAAAAACTCAAGTTTGACATGTCCTGAGATTATGAGGCTACTGTTAAGTTTTTTCGAGCCAATAGAAGTTCTGGACTTATCTGCAAATTTGCATTACAATTAGGGGTTAGGGATACTATGCAACCTAAGGGGGAGGGTCTACAGAAGTGTCTACTGATCCTGTGCAAAACTCTCCCATCCCTTTCCCACAGCTCTCTCCCTCCACTCTTCATCTTTACTTGTGTTTGATTTACTGGCCAATTGCAATAAGCAGAGCTATGAAAAACCCCTAAGTTCTTCTTCTGCATCATAATTATTTTTGGCAAGGCGGTGGGGGGGGGGGTGTCCCTGATACTGTGGAATTCCCCTATTAAGATTAAAGGACAAGTGGCACACCAGTGATTACCAGACAAATGAGCCTCTCGGACGATAAAGAGCCTCATATAAATAGAGCCAGGCATGCACACACAAATATCTAAATGAGATTAACAAAACAAAGCTCACACGCATAGTAAATGCTCCAAATTTATTCAAATTTCCTTAGATAGGCTCCTCGGAGAATCCTATTCCTTAAATCATCTAGAGAAGAAAAGAGCTGGGGGAAGTAAGAAAGATGCTAAAGGCACAGATCACCTCCACAACCAAATTCTAAGAAACTGCTGATGTGGCTTCTGGTCCTGGCTCTAGCCTAGCAAATGTTAGACAACTACAGCATCCTAAAGCCGAAGAATGAAAGGATCTGTGTCCCGGCTTTGCGGGAGGCTGAGAATCTAAACCAGGGGTTTTCTCCTACAGTACAAGAGGTCAGGCAACACCAAGCCCCTTGTCTAATAGAATATGTAGAAGGTTTCTCGACCACAGCTACAACCGGAGCTCACCAGAGTGAATGTGATAAATCAATTGTGACTGGGAAGGAAGAATGAAATGCAAGCAGAAAATTGGCTATGATTTCTAGGGAGAGGTGACAACAGAGGGAAAGAATGTGGACAAGGAGGATTAGGCAATGTGGATAATCATGGTACACGTCTCTCAGTGTAAGGTCCTCACCCTGGTATCTATGGGCTTCTACAGGGAGCGCAATGACCGTTCAAGGTCATGACTGGGCCTGTTGGGATGGAAAGATGGTGAGAGGTTGAGATCTCACTACATCATAGTATCATTACCCAGGGATTCTGGAAGTCTCACAATGTCTCAACTTCCAACATATTTCTTCTTGCTTCAGGCTGTAACTCTTATGCACAGTTAACATTTATCAAGTGACTACTTAGGTCAGCCTTGCATTGATTTGTCTCTTTGGCCCTGCTGAGAACACACTGATGTCAGGATTACTAAACTCATTTTACATGAGGAAACTGAGGCACAGAAATTTTAAGTAACTTACCTAAGGATGTACAGTGAGTATAAGAACAAGGATTTGGCCCCAGGCCTAACTGACTTCAAAGTCTGCACTAAACTCATGGGAATAGAAAAGTGGCCAACCTGGAAAAACTATTCTAATTAGCCACCAACAGGAAGACATGTACACCAAGGGTCAAGTTTATACAAAATCAACTATATTATCTAACTTTTGTCAACCAAAATCATAATTGCATGATGGTTGCCTGAGGAATGATGTAGCGTGGTCACAAAATGGAATTTTTCTCTAGATGAAAAAACTGGCCCAATCAGGAACACAAGTACTCATCCCTTGGCTGGAAATAGAAGACATGAGTTTGGAGAATGGATGGGGAGGAAAGAGAAAAGTTCTCTATTCTGTCTTCTTTTTCATTAAAACTTTGCAGAGAAAGTACATCAAATCATTTCCTCCCTCCTCAGTAACAAACATGGGGCAGAGACCACAAAATAATCAAATCCATCCAGAAAATACTTTCCAAGGGAAATAATAATCTCAAATCGCAGAACTTTGGCAGGCAGGAGAGATTTGGAGGAACATCAAGAAAGATCTACGGATAATGATATTGGTCAGCAAATTAGATACAGCACTGCAATCCAATAAGAAAGCAAAATCCAATGCTAATGTGACTGGCAAAGTTTCCCAAGCCAAGGTATCCGCTGCACTGTAGGTCGGGAGGCGGGGGAGTTCCTGCTCACAACCCAGGTGGGTCCCACATGTAACATAGCACCTGGTTTGAACCTCAGTGCTGCCAAGTCCTCAACCTCAAAGACCCTGGGAGGAAGAGAGATGCAGTGGGGAACAACACGAGGAGAAGAGATGAGAGTAGAGAGTCAGCCACCCTGAACATGGCCATGAACAGGGGTAGACAGGTCCTGGGTGAGGTGGGCTGATGAAAGGAGGCTGAAGATTAAGGACACAATAGCAACAGCAACATGATTCTCTGAACTATAGAAAGGATAAGGCAAATAGGGGACGAATGGCCAAGATGCACTGGGAGCTTGCAATGTCACTCTGCCCAATCCCTGCTTCTTTTTCAAGGTTGTACTCATGTCCTCCTAGACAGATGAATACTGTTTCACTTCCTTAAAGGTTTTCTTTGAAAGCAATTTTGTACCTTTGCTCAGGAACTTAAATGAATTTCTTATCATTCTTAAATACAAAGAAATGCTTTCTTGGATCAAACTCAAATCCTTTCTTCTCAACTTAAATTTTTCTACAGACTTGCAAAGAGAATTGTAGATCCTTAGCATCTTTCATGTAAACAAACAAACAAACAAACAAACAAAATAACTCCATTCTTAATTAAGCGACCATTTCATTTGTGCTCTCTCAAATGAAACAATCTTAGTTTCTCAACTTTCTTTCATGCCCCTGGCTTTCCAACTCTCTGAGTATTTTTTTCTTTTTTTTTTTTTTTTGCTTTGTTGAAGAAGAAAAAAAAATTTTTGAAAACTTCAAAAAAATAAATAAATAAAGGAACTTAAAAAGCTGTATAGCTCTGCCATTAAGGACCAAAACATGTGTCCAAAAAATGAACCATGACACCCTTCCAGGCCACAATTTCTTAGCCTACGTACTGTAACTCTTGAGTGTGTGGGAGATAGAGGATTGTTGTAGAATGTGTAGCACCTAGAGCCACCAGGTACCAAGGGCACCCCCACCCCAGTTGTTTCAACCAAACAGATCTTCAGATAATGTTAAATACCTCCTGCGGTGGGTGGGGGGCAAAGTCAGAGTCAAGACTATCTAGTGCAATCCGTCTCTTTCCCCTGACTGTGGAGCCTCCGGTATGTCGTCCCAGGGCCTAGCAGGGCAAGGTCCAGAGAGATTTGTCCTCCAATTCCAGCACAGAGCACTTCTAAGAGAGGTGGAAAGAGCCACACTCCCTCCATTCACAAGCCTGGCTGGAGCTGACTGGGCAGGACAGTGCTCTGCAAAGTGCAGAGAAGAGAACCAGCGGGGTTCTTCCTTCCTGCCTCTACAACAATATGGGGCCAGATTGACCTTTCTCTTTCAGGGGGCTTGTGTTCTCTAGCAAGCTCACTTGGGGAGTATGGATGTCAATGTCAGGAGGGAAACCCTCCCCACCAGGCCTGGGGCTTGACCCCTCCGTCCCTGCAGCACCTCACAGCCATCACTGGTCCAGCACGACTCCTCAGCAATTACTAATGAAGGTGATGCAGGTGCCATGGAGCACGCCTATAATCCCAGTGGCTCAGGAGGCTGAGGCAGGAGGATGGCAAGTTCAAAGCCAGCCTGAGCAAAAGGAGGTGCTAAGCAACTCAGTGAGACCCTGTCTCTAAATAAGGGTCTGCAGGTGCTAAGGATCCAACACTTGCCACAATTAAATTGTTCAAAATAGCGTGCGGGCATTCTCAGTGCCATATATTCATTTCCATCAGCGTTCACAGGCTGTGTGGCACTAAACTCTCTACAAAAAGCTCTGGCGCTGGTGGCTCTGCCTGAGCTGTCACAAGACCAGTTTCTTGCTCTAGAAAGGCTCAGAGTCTTGCTAGATGACACGCCAAGAGAAACAACAAAAACCAATCAGTCGGGCACTGCAGAATCACACGGGGACTGTCATCACCGACGCCAGGAGTGGAGAAGGGAACTCTGGCCTCTGCCTCTCACTCACTGGGTCACCTACAAGCCTGACAGTTAAGAACACCACATCTCAGCAGAAACTTAAGACTTGACATTCAAACGCAGCCAAGTACCACCAACCCCCGTCAAATACAAAGAAAATCCACATTTTACTGTTGCTATTAATAATGATGAATCTGATTAGTAAGGTGCTTTTTACTTCCAATAACCTTTTCAATTTCCCACCCAGGTCATTCATCTAAACAGAGTAGAGAAAACCTGGGTTAATCATCATTTCATAATGTGAGGCAATTACTAATGAAGGTGATGCAGGTACCATGGTCACGTCTGTAATCCCAGTGGCTCAGGAGGCTGAGGCAGGAGGATCGAAAGTTCAAAGCCAGCCTCAGCAAAAGTGAGGTGCTAAGCAACTCAGTGAGACCCTGTCTCTAAAGAAAATACAGGGCTGGGGATGTGGCTCAGTTGGTAGAGTACTTGCCTTGCCTGCATAAGGCCCTAGGTTCAATCCCCAGAACCACAAAAAAAAAGAAAAGAAAATACAAAATAGGGCTGGGGATGTGGCTCCGTGGTCAAGTGCCTCTGAGTTCAATACCCAGTACACTCCTCCAGAAAAAAAGAAAAAAGAAAAAAGAAAGAAGGTAGTTACCTCTTCAGGATTATAAGTGAGTCTTTGGTCTGGATGTCTCACATTTTGGTTGCTCCAGTGAGGACCTACTGTTTGTAGTACATGTTCACACACAGTAAATAAACACACCCTTGTGATTTCCAGCGAGAAATCATTATCAGACATGAACACACAGTAAGGTGAAGAGCAAACCCTAGTTTTAGATGAATTCCTTTACAGTCCCAGATCTTTCAGCACTGCTTTTAAGAAGCTTTTATTCAGTGTATAGGAAATAATTTCTACAGACACTTTATTTTCACCAAAATATAAAATAGATTTCAAGTCACTTCCCTGGTGGGAAAAATTAATCCATATGTTTTTGCTTCATTGACAATTTAATCACCAACGAGTGTTTTATAAACCATCATTTGGAGATGATGAGCCTGTTCAGTCTTAAAGAGCTTGGGGAAAACTTAAGGCTTTCCTTTTTTAATATAGTAATTTCTGTTTGGAAGTAATATAACCACCATTTATTAAGGTTTAGAAAAAAGAGAAAAACACACATAATCCCATAATCCTAACAAAACATTTGGGGTTATCCCCTTCCAGTGGTGGATGGGCATTTTTTAATAAGAAATGCTTAGTAGTAGCTGAAGAAAGTTAATCTAATCAGAATTTCAGGAAAAGGGCTATGTGCTTAAGTCGCCAGAGAAAATCAAAGCATGAAATAGCCCAATTTGGAAGGCACATTTTGAAATTTAGGAAAACCCCACTGGCATCCCATCTGTTCTGCCCATAGCATAGTAAAGAAAGTCTCCCCCACCTCTGTTACATACTCTCGCTCCCTCTTCTCTCTTCTTTGGCCTGACTTTTTCTTCCTTTTCCTCCAGCCTGTCCCATTTTGACTGTTTACGATCACAAGACCCACAGTAGGTATTTGAGCAACCCAGGGGTCCCTCTACCCTGCCTTCTGCTGCCACCACCATTGCTAATACTGAGAAAGCGCAAGTTCCCGGGTCCTGCCAGGGTTTAGCTTTCCCCCAAGGCAGGATGCAAAGTAAACCCTGCAGAAGTCTCTTCTACACAGAACAAAAATTAAGTCACCAGTTGGCCACTGAATTCACTATAAACAACTATTATAATAACTGAATCATCTGGAATGAAAGTCCAAAAGATAAGGATGAGCTGGGGATAATCCATCAAAACAATCCAAACCTGTCCTTCTGCACAAAACCAACACTGATGTCCCCCAAGTCCCTTTTCAATCCTGTATGCCAACATGAACTGGCTGAGTAATGCCCCCATGTCCATCCAGGTCTCCACCCTCCATCTTAGCAAAAATCATTCCCGACATGAATTTCCTTTCTTCTTCATTCCAGGATCTTCTGTCCACCGTGCTTCATTCCACAAAATAAGAAGATAATAATATATGGCAGAAGAAATTAGAACAGTCAGACCTTTCTAGAATGTGTTTTAGATCCAAGGATGTATTGTTACACATGCTACCATTATTCCAGCCACTGCTACAAACAAAGTCTGAATCCCCAAATATGTTGGGGGTGATTGTGTCAGGCTGATTGCCTGTCTAGACTTAATCTACTTCTCTCCCTCTCCTCTCCTCTCCTTTCCTCTCCTCACCCCTCTCCCTCTTTCCAACACCCCTCCAAAAATATTTTTTTTAAATAGAGTGGAAATGCCAATGTGTAAATAAGTACAACATATGCCTAAAAATACTCAGGGATTTAAATTTACAGAAAGGAGTACGTAATCTGATATTCCAATAAGTGAATACCACAATTCAGCTCTCTGAAAAGAACAAAGATCACATTGTATTGAGGTTTTCATGACCTTAATTCTTCAAAAAATGTTATCCGATATATCTCCCTTGACTCTGGCATCTCTGAGTATATTCCCCAAGCCCTTCTATCTGTACACTCTTCCTCTGAAAATATCACAGACCCTATATTCTTGGAGTGCCCATAAATTGCCTCTTCTGGTTCGTGACTAATCACTCACTCAATCACAATATTCTCACTTGCGGCAGGTGTTGGGTGCGGGGAGACGGAAGGAGGGAACCACAGAGAGTTTTACATTTTTCTACAGTTTTGTATCATTTCTATTAATCTTTCCATCTTGTGGCTATGAGGCAGTGTGCACAGACCAAGAATCTCTAAGAGGTCCAGTCTCATGCTCCATTTTCAGATGAGAAAACATTCTACAGAGCAAGTGCCCTGTCCACGGTCACATCTACACGTCCCTCCTAACTTTCATTCTCCCCAGCCCCAAGGTACCCTCACCTTGCTTAATTAATCAGTCATAAAAAACAGAAAGAAATCTGATCACTCACAGAGACATGGATGAACCTGAAGGACATTACATTAAAGTGAAACAAGCCGGATACAGAAAGGTTAGTGCCAGGTGCTCTCCCTCATGTGAAATCTCACTCACAGCTGGTCTTGTGGAAGTAGAGAGTAGAAGGTGGGGAAGGGTGGGGAGAGGGCATGGAAGAGGGTAGTCAACAAGCACAAAGTCACAGGTAGGAAGAACAAGATACTGTGTTTTTTTGCATACGAGGATGAGTTACAATAATGTATAGAATATTTCAAAATAGCTAGAAGAAAGGATTTTAGATGTTCTTATCACAAAGGAATTATAAATATTTAAAGCAATAGGTATGCTGATTACCCTGATTCAGTCATTACACAATATATATGTGAATTGAAACATCACCTTGTATTCCAGAAATATGTACCATTATTATGTGTCAGTCATAAATAAGAAACTGGAAAAATTAATTCAAACCCCACAGCTGCAGAGCTGAGATGCTTAGATTGTGTTTGCAGGACTGTCAGTCCTAAGGAGAACTGGACAGGAGGTCCCCTGGTTCGTTAACCCAGAAGTCTCAGCTGAAAAAAAGGGAAAATAAATAGCAACCAGAGCAGATTTGCAAAACCTTTCCCTGTGCACAGGATTTGCAGTAAGTAGGCAGCGGGGCTCATCCGCTTGGAGAGTCCCACAGCAGGTGCGCTGGGTGCTTTTTCTCGGGAATCTGAATCAGCAGACTGTTGGGGGAATATACATTAAATGGAATCAATGTACCCCGTCACTCTGACAGCTCAGAGATCAGGGAAACCCAGGTCCTGGGAGCAGGGACTAGCACTCCGCAGATTGGTCCTCCACTTTAAAGGCTGAGTTATCGAACCTTAATTTAAAAAAAAAAAAAAAAAAGACAACTCTGCAGTCCAGAGAGAGGACAGCAGAGCTGCAGGAGGGCCGAGCTGCCTTTCTTTCTGCTGTGTTTGTATTAAGCATGGCGAGGAGCTTTTCCCAAAGGCCTGGATGGTAGGAACAAGGATGAGGAGAAGCTCTGGTTATGAAGTGATGTTAAAAACTATGAGCTGAGGAACTCAAAAGAATCAATGGCTGGCAGAAAACTCTTCCCAGTGAAGAACCTGGAAGAGAAGCAGCAGAGGGCCCGGCTCTGTGCATTTCAGCGTGAGAATATTCCCAGGTGACCGCAGTTCCCATTTCCGGCCCCAGTCCCATTCTTCTTCCGGTTCATGCCTGCACTGGTGCATCTATGGCAGGTCACTTCCTCACCCACAAAACACTCCCCCAGATACAAATAAGGGACCTTAAACCCTGGGCTAATGATGGGAAGACAAGGGGTTCCAGAGTCCTCTGAACTTCCGGGCCTCCTTAGTCTTTTCCAGTCACTCTCTTCCCAGTCCTCTCAGGTCAGGCAACAGGAAACTGCTCCTACCGAAGGGACCACTATCAAACCAAAGCTTCCTTCTCTACGGGGACCCCAGATGCAGGGGAAAATTTCATCAGAAGCCACAGTAATAGTGGCTCCCACCCACTGAGTACTGACAATGGACCTAAAGTGTGTTAAGTACTGTGTGTCTTTTGGCTCATTCCATCCACACAAGGGCCCTCCAAGAAGTGGGGATTAGCCCTCGAGAGGGGAATGAGGGGAAAGATGTTCATCACAATTAAATAGTGGATCCAAGGTCAAATGCAAAATAAAACTTGGAGGAAAATAAGTGTTGGCAAGGATACACAGAAATTTGAACTATGTCACCAACAATGCAGCTACTTTGGAAATCAGTTTAGCATTTCCTCAAAAAATCAAACATGGAGTTATCATATAACTCAGCAATTCCACTCCTAGGTACATACAGAAGCAGAAAAAGTACATTCACACAAAAATATATGCACAAATGCTCATAGCATGATCATTGATAACAACCAAAAGGTGGGACCAATCTGAAAGCCCAATCTTCCGCTGAGGAATAGATAAGCAAAATTATATATATATAATCCCTACAATGGAATATTATTTAATTATGAAAAGGAATGAAGTATTGATACACACTACCAAAAACAAACTCTGGAGAAGTCATGCTAAGTCAAAGAAGTAACAAACAAAAGGCCACGTATCAGATGATGCTATTTATATGGAAACTCCAGAACAGGCAAAGCCATAGAAACAGAAAGTGGGTTAGTGTTTGCTTAGGCCTGAGGGAATGGGAGATAGGAAATGACTGCTAGTAGACATAGGATTTGTTTGGCGGGTAATCAAAATGTTTGGGAATTAAACAGTAGGGATGGTTGTACAACCTTGTTAATTTACTGAATACCACCAGTTGGATGCCTTAAAGAGTGAACTTTATATTAAGTGAATTTCATTTTTGTTATGGTTTGGATGTGAGATGTCCCCCCAAAACTCAAGGGTGAGATAATGCAAGAAAGTTCAGAGGAGAAATGATTAGGCTATGAGAGCCTTAACCTAATCTGTGAATTAATCCCCTGATAGGAATTAGCTGAGCGGTAGGGTGTGGCTGGAGGAGGTAGAAATTGGGAACGTGGCTTTGGGGTATATATTTGTATCTGGTGAGTAGAGACCTCTCTGCTTTCTGATCAGCATGTGAGCCACTTCCCTTTGCCACACTCCTTCTCCATATTGTTCTGCCTCAACTTGAACCCCAAGCAACAGAGCCAGCTGTCTGTGGATGGAGACCTCTGAAACCGTCAGCCTTAAATAAACTTTTCCTCCTCTGCAGTTGCACTGGTCAGGTCCTTAGTCACAGCAGCAAAAAAAAGCTGGCTAAAATAATTTTGGTAGACAACATTTAAATGAAAAAGAGTGAGATGGTACCAAAAAAGGTGTGGGCTGGAGGTATGTCCAGGTCCCTTCTCAATCTAAAAAAAATAAAAGGCAATGTAAAACAACACTCTAATAGGCTGTGAAATCACTTTCTGAGTCAATAACTATTCAATGAGTGTCTACTGTGTGCCAAACTCAGAGCTCGGTGACAGACATGATCTAAACAGACGTGATCCCAAAGCTCTCAGCACTTAGAGTCTGGCGATGAGTGCAAAGTGAACTGTTTGAAAGTGAAATGAGAATAGACACTTAGGGTGCTACAAGAATGCAAACAGGGGCATCAGCCCTCGTGGGGAAGGGGATCAAGAAAGGTTTGGGTAGAAGGTGATGATCTCTGTGTCTCCTCAGGATGAATCTGAAGTAACTGGGCAAAGATGCCAGAGGAGTAGAGTTAGACTGACCCCTGGTATGTAGCAGGAGCTCAGCGGAATGTCTCAACCAGGTAAAAGCACAGCTGGGCACACACTATCTGGTAAGAGCAGAACACAGAAGAACGTCCAAATAGAGTTTCTGTGACTGAATCCAAAGATGTCGGGTCCTAGGTAAGTAGATGAGTTGAGGCTCCTGGGGTAAGGGGCATTGGTAAGCCTGTCAAAAGGAGTCTGGACTTCACCATAAGGACTATGGGGAATCACGAAAGAGTCTTGGCTGCTTGTTTCTGTTAGGGGTTTCTGAAAGACCAGATATAATCAAAGAAGATCAAATAAAGTCTCTTTGGAACATTCAGGTGGGCTCAGGAACAATCCGGAGCTTGCTGAAAAAAGGAAGTGACAAATACTTCTGGCCTCTGAGATGAGCAGCCCATCCTTTCCCTAGGCGGGGAGCAAGGGTGTATAATCCAGAATACCAGGCTACAGACAACCCAGGGCATTTGCCAGGACCTAGGGAAACCAGCACTGCTTTACCCACTCTGATCTGACCAATCATGGGAGCCCAGCCTTGCAACGTGTCTCTTCTGGTGTCTGACTCAGGACAGCATGTGTCCTTCCAACAGGCTGGCTCAGTGATGGGCAGCTGTGCCCACTGACGGACATGGTCACAGAGTGTCAACTGGTAGGATCTGTGGACCCATCAAGAAGAGAGATCCTAGCCAGGCGCGGTGGTGCATGCCTGTAATCCCAGTGACTCAGGAGGCCGAGGCAGGAGGATCGCGAGTTCAAAGCCAGCCGTAGCAAAGTGTGGCGCTAAGCAACTCACTCAGTGAGACCCTGTCTCTAAATCAAATACAGAATAGGGCTGGGGATGTGGCTTAGTGGTCGAGTACCCCTGAGTTCAATCCTTGGTCCCCCCCCCTAAAAAAAAAAGAAGAGAGATCTGGGGGCACAGAGCTCTGGGCAGGAGGAAGGAACCTGGTGTCTCCTGTGCAACTACTGTGGGCCAGGCACGCTGCTTCCATCTTCTCAGCCACTTTCTGGAAAGCTATTTATTGTTCTCTGGAAAGCTATTTATTATTTTCATTTCACAAATGAAAAGGCTGAGACTTGACAATAAGTCATTGTGTCAGAGTCAGGGACCAGGCTCAAATGGAAACTGTCAGCCCTCTGACTTTGACTCTTGGGGCTCTCATGGCTTGCCTTTCTTTTTCTGTTTTCGGATTTGGGGTCCGAAGAGTGGAATACATATAACACATGTCTCCATTCAATGCATTCTACTGTCAAAAGTCACTGCGAGACAATTCTATTGTACTGTTTTTTTGTTGTTGTTGTTGTTTTGTGTGTGTGTGTGTTCTCATCTTCATCCTTGATCTGACTTCCATTTCTCTATTTTTACCCCCCGCCCATAGAACCCATTCTAAAGTGATGGATATATTTGCTTGGATAACTAGAGGTCCTGACTGGTGTGGAGGGCTGGGGTTACTTACTTTAAATTAATAAGCAGCACATATAGAGCTTGTGTTTAAGGCAAGGGGGTGCTGTTAAGAACCACGTGCACTACTGCAGGACTAGTGGGATACCCGTATTCCTGTTTGGGGGGAATAAGCTAGGTGACACTGCTCATTGCTCCACAACTATTGGGAGTCAAATTGGCAGGACAATAGGTTTTGTTCAAAGCCAGCTTTGAAAAAAGATAGAGGAAACTTTTTGTTTCTAAATTTCCATCTTCCTGGCTCTGAGGTGAGGAAAGCTTTTAAAAGAGAAGAGAAGGCAAAATGGGACAAAAGGCAGAAAATAAACATATGCAGATTTCTTTAGCCTGTGCTAGACAGGCCAGCAGGGGGTGATCTCCGCTCAGCTCCCTTGGCATCTGTCAGGGCAGGGTGGGAAGAGGGCGTCATGGTTAAAGCCTCTATCTCAGCATGAGGAAGTTGTCCTGGATTTCAGAGGGGCCCTTAATTTCAGTTTGTTTCACATGCACCAAGTGCCACTTGTTTGTTCCCACAGCAGTGACACCTAGGGGGCCAACTATCACAAACAACACTGCAATGGACATCTTCATCCACATCTCTGGACAGACCTGTGCAAGAGCTCTTCTGGGCTGGGAACACAGGTGTGAGACCACTGGTTGTGGTGAGTCTACTGTACTTAAATTATTACTCAAGCAGCCTGTACCAATTAAGCATGCGTATTCCTACTTCCCTTCATCCTTACAAACACTAAATACTCTCTAAAAAGATAGGTCTAAAGCAACCTCTCATTTAAATTTTCTTTTCGCTTTTCACATTTTTATTAGTGCTTTATAGTTGTACATATTGATGGCATTTGTTGTTATATATTCACACATGCACACAATGTGGCAACATAGTTTGAACATTATCACTCCCCAGAACATCCCCCCTCCCTCCCCTTCCCTTACCCCTTGGTCCCTTTCCTCAACTGACCTCCCTTTGATTTTCATGCGATTCCCCCACACACACACACACACACACCTTTCTTTTCCTTCTCCCCAAGCTTCCACATAGGAGAGAAAACATAGCCCTTGACCTTCTGACTTTGGCTTATTTTGCTTAACATAATGGTCTCAAGGCCCATCTATTTTCTTGCAATTGCCATAATTTTATTTTTCTTTATGGCTGAATAAAACTCCATTGTGTATGTTGATGGGCACCTAGGCTGGCCCCATAATTTGGCTACTGTGAATTGTGCTGCTAACATCATGGCTATGCACGTATCACTGTAGTATAATGAGCTGAATTCTTTAGGATAAATACCCAGAAGTGGGCCATACGCGGTTCCACGCCTAGTCTTTTCAGGAACCTCCATACCGATTTCCATAGTGGTTGTACTGATTTACAATCCCACCCACAGTGTAGAAGTGTTCCTTTTTCTCCATATCCCTCTGGCATTCTCTCATTTTAAAATTTGTATTTCTTTGATTACTAATTAGTACATTTTGACAAACATTTGCTAGCCATTAATCTGTTTTCCACTTTCTACTTTTTCCTCTTGACTTTGTGTGTGTGTGTGTGTGTGTGTGGTGCTGGATGGAACATGTTAGGCCAGTGCTTCACCACTGAGCTACATCCCCAGTGCTCTCTTGAGTTTTTAATTTTTTTCTGGATCAATCCCCTCATTGATTTTCACTGTTCAAAAATATTGTCTCCCTATCTTTCGGTGGCCTGTTAACTAGTCCGTGGAGTACGCTGACCTTATACTTTCCCTGTAACCCATGAAAGCAATTTAGTTCAGAAGCCAGTTATCACAAGTCTTGACCCTTTGGATGTTAAGAATAAAGAGCGAAGTTAGGCAAACGTTGGCCTGTGGGTCTTCTGTTGCCTTCAGCAGGTCAGTGTCAATAGCCTGGCTGTCTTTATGTTCCCACAAAGCCTTTCAGTAGAGAACCAGGACAAGAAAAGCAAGTGGGGACACACAGCATCTAAGGGTTTCTCCAAAACTGTCTTTGGAAAAGTTTGTTTCTTCCAATCTCTATCATTATTATTTGGGGGAAACACACCTGTCAGGTCTCAGTAAGTAGGCACCCAAGCTGCATACATGGGAATGCCTGTAAGTATGCTTTGTTGAGATGAATATGGGCCAAACCCTGGCATGGTGGTGCACGCCTGTAATCCCAGCGGTACCGGAGGCTGAGATAGGAGGATCACGAGTTCAAAGCCAGCCTCAGCAACAGTGAGGCACTAAGCAACTCAGTGAGACCCTGTCTCTAAATAAAATACAATATAAGGCCGGGTATGGGATGTGGCTCAGCGGTCAAGTGCCCCTGAGTTCAATCCCTGGTAGGTACCCTGCCTCAAAAAAAAAAAAAAAAAAAAAAAAAAGAGTGTGGGCCAAGAACTTGAAAACACTAGAATAGAGATTCAATTTGAATCCTGGCTGACACTCTCTCACTGTTTGCCCCTGAGAAAGCCACCACAGAGCTTCTGCTTTCTATCTGCAAACTGAAGATCCAAGGCCAGAGAAGAACTGACCATGTCAAGAAATACTGACCATGTCACTTAATCCCATTTCAAAGGAAACTATTAATTCTCCATTTTATGTGGTATCTTAAATGAGTCAGAAATCTTCTCTGAGCTGCATGTATCTGGAAAGGTCAGTCAGAGGGAGTAAAGCAGATTAGAAAGCTGGTCTTCCCACAACCTCAGAAAGGAGGCAACAAACACTTGTTTCCTGTGCCTGAAGAGGAGAAAGCCTGAAGGATCAAACCAGGTTGACAGAGCAACCCCAACAATCTCAAGAAGACAGGATCCAGAGCTGGGAGCAACAGCAGACACTCAAAGCCACCACCTTTTCCTGGCTTCCCACAGACCACCCTGAGCCTCCAGCTCAGATCAGCCATTGCCTATGGCATCCCTGAGACCCCTGTCCAGCCCCTCTCCATTTGCCTTTCTCCTTACTGGTCATTTTCATATCCAAGGATTCAAGCAGGGTCTGGGTGCCAACATTGTGCAAATCCATATCTCCAGTGCATACCCATCTCACTTCACGTCCACACCCATATACTCAGCTGCTTCTTCCACATCTCACCTAGATGCTTCTCAGCCACCAAAACTTCTCACCAAAGATGTTCATCTTCCCACATGCCATCATAACTCAGCACCCAAGTCAGAAGCTTAGAGTTATTCTTGATATTTCCAACTCCCCTGGCCCTTTCCATATTCAATTGGGCATCAAATTCTGTTCAGTCCACCTCCCTCCACTCCTCTTCCCATCCTTGCCCCGTGGCTATGCAAACTCTATCACTCCTCGACTGGAAGATCATATAACATCCCTACTAGTCTCCACCTGATGATCCATCCACCACACTGTAGCCAGAATGAATGGTCTTTTCTAAATATAAACCTCATCATGACATTTTCTGGTGTCTTCTTATTGCCCTAACAATAAATTCCTAGAGAGCTCTTCAGCCTGCCTCTCCGGCTTCACTGTGCCTGCTTTCCATACCCTTTGATCTCTTCACCCTGACCATACTTTATCCACCCTGACCTGCTTTATCCCATGCCTAGGGTTGAGAAATGCAATGCTTACCCTGGCCTCAAAGCCTGTACATAGGCAGCATGTTCAGCTTCAAACGCTGTCCTGCTTCTGTGTCCTCAGCCATCAGATTTCAGCTTAGATAACCCTTCCTCTGGAGAGATGCCTCTGTGCTCCCAGAATAGGTTAAAAACTCCTGTTAACTCCTTCTTTTTGTTTTGTCTCATGCATCACCCAGTGGTCTTATGTCTATCTTCCCCCATCATACTGCAAGCTCTGTAAAAGCAAGGATTGGCTCCCCTTAAAGATTTCTTGAATGAATGTAAAAGGGGAGGTAGCAAACCAATAGTCTAGACAGAGAAGTAACATGGAATCTGAGCTACTGATGTCTTGCTCAGTTCTGTTTTCATCTAGAAAATCTAGTTGATTCAAATATGCCATCAAATTGAGTGGATTTATTTGCCTTGGAAGAAAAAAAGTTCAGATGTTACTTCTTGGCTTATAACCTTCCAATGTTTTTCTGTCTTACTCAAAGTAAAAGTCAGTGTCCTTAAAATGATCTAGGAGTCCAACATAATCTGATCTGTTTCTATTAGACTGACCTCTTTGCTATTGTCCAAACAAGCTAGGCACATGTCCACCTCAGAACCTGGCACTAGCTGTTCTCTCCATTGGGAATGTGTGCCCTCCAGGTACCTGCATGGCTCACTGTCCCCCTTGGTTAGTCTTCATCTAAATCTTACCATCTCCGTGGTGTGTTTTCTGGCTTCTTTATTTAAAATTAGACCCCTCTGGTATTCCTTTTTACTGCTCTCCATAACACTTGACACTGTGTAAAATTCTATATATTTGACTTATTTATTACTATTAATTATGTGTCTCCTCCAATAAAAATAGAAGTTCCCTAAGGGCAGAGATTTTTTTGCCTATATTGTTGACTGCAGTATCCCCAACAAGCAGAAGAGCCAGAGGGCAAATAAATATGGGTGGAATGAATGAATGTCTTCTCATATTGATATCTGACCACTGCAAGTCATGCTTGATTGTGTTTTTGTCTTGGTTCCAGAACACCCTGTGGATCCTTTCTATGAGTCTTTTTAGAATCATCTACCATCTGCCATGTCTGTAACAGAACTCACGAGTGATTGAAAGTTTGAGCTGAATATAATCTATCAGTCTTATTTCCTGCCCACACAGGCTCTAACTGTTCCTGATTTAGCAAGTTCCATTATATAGAGTCTAATTATAGGGGAGTGTAACAAAAGCTGTTTCACGTTGAAATAGCATTCACGTGTGCCCTCCTGAGAGGTATTCAAATGAATATGGCAGACAGAGTATTATAGGATATGCAAGAGACAGCTGAGTTTCAACTGAGCATCACTAAATCAAACTGAGGAGGTAATCAAACTACTTCAGCGCAGAGGAGATCTTCCTAAAACAGATATTTTCCAGGAACCTACCAGGAAGTGGGTCTTCCTTATTCATCTATTATTCTATAGATGTTGACATCTTTTATCTACGGGGCACTGTGAGTCTGTACAAAAGTAGTTCATAATTTACCAAAAAAAAAAAATCAAGATGGATTTGTAAACAGACAAATTACCCAATTATATGTTAAGGGCTATTGCAGAAGCAACCAAGTCTACATAGGGGAGTCAAAAACTTTCATCAACAAGTGCTATTTGAGCAGTCTTGAAGGTTAACTAAGAATTGTTCAATAAAGAAAGACTTCTTTAGGGCAAAGTCACAGTATGGGCAATGTGAGGCAGAGTGTCTCACAAGAGGCAGAGTGTCTGGGACATGTGAGGAGTTCAATGTGATAAGGACTTGGAATTGCAGCCAAAGGGGTAGATGTGGGGAGAGTTTCTGAGGGCTACGGTGAGTGTCTAGTTCAGGAGTCTGACGAACCAGATGCCAATTCAGAAACAAAGGAAGAGCAGGTTTAGGGGCAAGATAATGAGTTATGCTCTATATTCTTCCTTTTTGAAACAGGGATCTGAGAAGTGGGGTAGAGAGAAAGGTCCCCTTCCCACACCCATGTCTAACACTTCTAAAGACTGGAGAAACTGGGCTGAGTGGGCAAGAGTGCACGAAGGAAGTCATAGGTGTTTCCATTCTCTAAGAAGATTTTCTCCTCACATTCTCAAATGAAAGATTTATTTAACAAAATACCCACCTTTTAAAATAAAACAATGTCCTCCAAGAATTTGGAGTCTGTCATTGTTATCTAACTATGATTGAATCCATTAACCAGTCAATTCATCAATCATCCCATAAAGATTTAGTAAGTATCTACTGTGAACCATGCCTTGGGGATATACCAAGGAACAGGATATGGACCCTGCTATAGTCTGGTTCAGGCCTGTGTCTCCCACTGGCCTATGTCTTAAAGGCTTGACTCTCAGGTGGTGCTCTCCGAAGGTGGTGGAAACTTAATAGGAGGGGCTTTGGTCATCAGGGTCCTTAGGTCATCAGGGGTGAGCTATAGAAGGGGATCATGGGACCCTGGCCTCCTCCCTCTTTTGATCCTGGTCATGAGGTAAGCAATTTTGCTCTTCCTTGAGCTCCTGCCATAAGAAGCTGCCCCACCACAGGCCCAAAAGCAATGGAGCCAACCAACTATGAACTGAAATCTTCCAAACTCTGAGCTAAAATAAACCTTTTATCTTTATTAGTTTATCATCTCAGATATTTGTTTTAGCAACAGAAAGCTGACTAACTCAGACCTTGTCCTCAGAAGGCCAGGAATAAAAAAGATTGAGAGCTAAAGAAATCAACACTTTGTCAAAGGAAGCCAGAGGAAGGAGGGACACTCTTGAACCCAGGCCTGATTTGTGGGGGTACACAATGGTTGGCTGGAACAAGTAACTTGCATGTCTCAGCCTAGATCTGGGCACCAAGCAGTCAGCAGGAGGATTCGAGGAACATCATAAGCAAGAAGGAAAAGAGCAGAGTTCCTGCAGGTGGACGGGAGGGCAGACGCCTTGCTCCAGCCTCACGTGGTCATTGCTCATCTCCATCCACCTTTCCCCTCCCAGATGCTTCTAACTGTTGGCCACACTTACTCTTCTGCTATTTAACCTTCTGTTCCCTGCTCTCAGGCCTCTCGATCACTGATAACTGTCCTCAACAATGTCACTATTTACCACTCAGGTGGGGAAAAAAAAATCCATCGGAAGAAATTGAGTTTTATCTTACAAACCCTACCTTGCCTGCATTTCCATGTTCCAGCATCCTGTGTTGTAGCTCTTCCTTCAGTCTTGACCCCTCCTGTCTGTTTTCCAAGTACCAATCAGATAAATTGTGAAGCTGACCCTATCACTTCCCTATTTAAAATCATGGCATGGTGGTGCACATCTGTAATCCCAGCAGCTTGGGAGTCTGTGGTAGGAGGATCACAAGTTCAAAGCCAACCTCAGCAACTTAGCAAAGTCGTAACCAACTTAAGGAGACCCTGTCTCAAAATAAAATATAAAAAGGGCTGGGGATGTAGCTTGGTGGTTAAGTGCCCCTGAGTTCAATCCTTTGGGCCAAAAAAAAAAAAAGTCCTTTGCCATTGCTTTTGGGATCACATCTAATGTCTGAGGCTTGGGGGCTGGCAAAGCTCCCACAGTCCACCACCACCTACTTCCCACCCTCCATTTGCTGGTCCCTGCACCTCATGCACTGCCCCTCCTGAGTGCCCCTTCTCAGCACTGTCTCTCCACTCAGCCTACCTAGCACGTGTTGTTCTGGATGCTTGCAATGCCCTGCTTTGATCTCTGCCAGGCTAAGCCTGCTTTATCCTTCAGATCTCAGTTTAGAAGTCATTTCTTAAAGGAAGACTTCCTGGATCTTGAGTCTTAGTTAGGAGCCTCCATGTCACACTGTTAAGAGAACCCTGTCTTTATCCTACCATCGCACTCACCATACAATGACGAAATCCACAATGGCTTCTTGTGTCTTCCTCCAGTCTAAAATCTTAGAAACTAAAGAACTCCATGCTTAGGGTGTAGCCCAGCAGAGGCCTCAGTGTTTTGCAATGAACGAGCTAATTATTTTGGTGCCAATTACCATAGTCTATCACTACCTGATATTTTCTTAGCATACAAAGCAGGTGTCCAGGAGTGGAAACACTGCTCTCATCACATTGCAAACTGGCATCAAATAATATAATATCTCTTTGAAGACTGCTGGTCTATGTTATGCCTCATGTCTTATTATTTTAACATATCTTTGTGATATTAGTCACTCTTTATTGTATATTAAACATATGAATCAAGTTTTTGATCATTTCTTGCAATGATTAATTCATCTGGGTACCACATTTGTCAGCATGCTTTCTATTTCATAAGCAACTACTGAATGTCTGTCAACATACTTTAAGTAAAATAGAGTTTCATAGTTCAATGAGTTTGAGAAATACTAAATCATAAGTACCTCCATGGACTTCAAGAATCAACTTTTCTCTTCAAGGCTATCTCCCCAAATGAGAAAGCTATGCATATAAAGGGCTTACCTACATGTATAATTGTTCTTACTTTAAAAATAAAAACCCAAACCTACATGAAATACTAAGTAGTCCATTTCTCTCTTGCACAGAACGAATTTCTATAAGGTAAGAAAGAGACTTTTTAATTACACCGCAAAATGCTGATTTTGTCAACCACCCGACCTGTTGCAGTTGAACTTCAGATATTTTAGATCCTCAGACAGTAAACTATCTGGATCCTGTCCAAAAGCCACAGGCAGCCATTAATCTTAAGACAGATAATATAAGATACAATTCCATTTTGGATTTTCCGAGTTCTACCACTATATCTATTTGAACTATCTCAATCACAAAATGAAAACAAAAGCTTATGCCCTTGAACTACTTTATTAAACCAAGTAGAAATGTTTCAAAATTACAGTTTAATGTGCATTTAGCTTTATTTGAAGGTCAATACAAAAGATGGTTTATGAAATAAAAACCTTACATCTATCGTAAAAGCACTATTGAAGTGCTAAAAATAATTACAGGTGAAATGAAAATCAAATATTAAAATTGACCTTTTAGAGTTCTGTGTAAGTTAAAATGAGATCGTCCCACCTGCTGAAAGCTTAACACGTGTATGTACTACATGATAAAAGCCATGTGACGCATTATTTTTCCTTTCTTTCCTTGGCTGCCAGGAATCTCAAAGATCAAAAATGTGATCAACCAAAAGAAAGCTCTTCCTTGTGCAGCTGTCTCTGCTTCCACCATCACATGGCTAATTTATCTTTGTTTTTACAGTTCTATTGGAAATGTCATTTTTATTGGGTACCCTCCCGTATGATCTTTGGGAGAAGTACAAGCATGAATAATTAATAAATGAATAAACGTGGCTCAGTAGGTTCAGCTGAGTCAGCTTGCAGTGCCTCATCACCATGCCAGCAAAAGGCATTCTACTGAGTTCCACTGAATGTCCACATCATTACTATTAAAGAAACTCTATGAGTTTCTACTTCTTGGGATTCATGTGGAAACTGCTTTACATACAAACAAACAAACAAACAAACAAAAACCTTAAAATCAAATCCACAAACAAATGAAACGATTTGGTGAAAAAGCCAGTTTCGATCTTCCTCCCACACACGTTACAAGAAGTAATTGGAAGAAACATTTGATTCAGTTGCCCCACTTTCCTCCCTCTCACTCAATCATAAATGGGTAGGGGCTGGTGGGGGGATATGAGAAGCAAGGGGTCAGAATAATCACAAAGTGAAGAACTGGCCTTGGTAACACAAACCCAGCTATACTTTAAAATTGCAAAACTATACTGAGAAATGCAGACAGTAAATCTTCACAAGAATTATTGTTTGTTTGTTTGTTTTGGTACCAGGGACTGAACTCAGGGGCACTCAACCACTGAGCCATATCCCCAGCCCTATTTCATATTTTATTTAGAGACAGGGCCTTACCGAGTTGCTTAGTGCCTCGCTGTTGCTGAGACTGTACAAGAATCATCTTGCTCTACTTTAGCTTGGCCTGTGTGACCTCACAGAGCTGCAAGGATTGAGAAGGAAAGAGAAACTGAAGCCCAGAGAGAGGAGAGAACTTGCAGAGGATCACACTGCCTCTTAATGGCCAAGCCCGCTGTAAGGGTCCCACCCAACTTGTTCTACTGAACCCACCCACTTCACAAACATCATTTGCACAAACCTGTGGAAGTACTTTTTTACCTTTTCCCTGATACTTTCACTGCAAGCAAAAAGAAGGGACAGGATTATATTTATACCCTTGCCAACCATCACAATCAGTTTAGAACCCCAAACTGGGTTTTGAATGTGCGTATCCTTTATAAGCCACTTGAACATGCTAAGACATCAGGATGACTGAGGGGTGGGGGGAGAATGAGAGGACACAGTGATCGGATGAATGATTAAAAAGTTAAATGCACATTTGAATATTCCTCTCCTTCCAAGTTTTAGATGAGTGGTGGTGTGAGCGCCATATGATCGAGAGGAAAAAGCATACCAAGCTTCCATCTAACCCCGACAATACCTGTCCCCAGGGGCACAGGGGCTGGCAGCCCACAGCAATGAAAAGGTGAGGCCAGATAAACAGAGAAGGCTCAATGGCCAGGACACATCCTCGTTTTTAAGTGAAACCGAGTAATATACTTTCAACCTGTGTTCCCCGTTGATGCAACTTATTTGCTGCAACTTTAAAGTAGAAACATGAGAGGGCAAGATTTCAGAAAGAGAAACAGATTCCTTGGTATTTAGTTCAGGGAATATTAGCTCATCCACTCCTTCATTCCCTGGTTCATTTATCCACATGTTTGTCCATTCACCAGGTGAAGCATACTAGCAGTTTGTAGGGGTCACACTTGAATATACAGCATGGCTTCTATCAGTAGGACCTCATAATGGGAGAGAAAGATACAAATAAATAATTATGAAACACTAAGCAGCATAAAAGAGGAAAATACAATGCTTTGGGAAGTTGCAGAACAGAGAAAAGATATTTAGCTGCTATTAGTCTGAAGGTCTACTCTAACCAAACAGGTGCTATAAAGAAGAAACAAATAAAAATGCTTCTGGCTGGCCAGGAGTGATGGCGCATGCCTGTAATCCCAGTGGCACAGGAGACTGAGGCAGAAGGATAGTGAATGCAAAACCTGCCTCAGCAACTTAGTGAGGCCCTAAGCAACTCTGCAATACCCTGTCTCTAAATGAAACATAAAAACTGGGTGGGGATGTGGCTCAGTGGTTAAATGTCCCTGGGTTCAATTCCCAGTACCCCCTCCCCAAAAAAGCTTATGGATTTTTAGGGTATTTCCATGACTGAACTGAACTGAGAAATGCAGTTTGGGTGATTATAACTTAAGGGAGGCGGAAAATGGATAGTTACACTGAAATGATCAACAACCACGGGGAGAAATAAGAATGACCTCCAATGATAAAAGATAAAAGAATGACCTCCAATGATGATACTTACTGGGTTAAGGTGGACCTTGATCAATAACTGATATCATTTTAAAACAAAGGGAATTTGGAGAGACACAGAAGGAAGACAGCACCTGAAGATGGAGGTGGGGACTCGAGCTATGCCGTCACAAAAGGAGGAACACCAAGGCCCATCATCACTTACCTGCAGCTCAAGGGAAAGGAAGAACCCCTCTCCAGGACCCAGCAAGAGAGCATGGCTTTGCCAGGGCCTTAATTTCAGACTTCTACCCTCCACAATTGTGAGGAAATAAACTTCGGTTGCTTTAAGCCAAAACCAAAGCAGGATGATGAGAGCTCCAGGTACAGAGCCCCTCCCCACCCCATGCTTTCAGAACAAACTGCTTCCTCTTCCGGCTCCCTCAGCTTCCCACTGGCCTCCTCTGCTCCTGGTTCTCTGTCCCTACCAGATTGTCAATGGTCATGTCTATCCCATTACACCAGGCTCTTTGTGAGCAGGGAACATGTCATATTAGTTTTCCCATTCCCAAAGCCTAGAATATCAAAGTCAAATATAATCCATCCCTCAAAAGAAATGAGATCATGTGTTCCTCATCCGATATTTGGGGGCCAGGGGCAAGGGTGAGCCTATTTTAAGCCACAAGAAAGTGGGCGAGTATGTGTACTTCTACATGTGCCCCCACGCACGTACTGGGGTTCACCAAGGCTGCTGGCATCTTTTGGGCAGAGGAGCAGGCTGCCCTTGCCACCTCCTGGGCATCTGGGTCCTCTTTCAACTCTCTGGCTACTGTCTCTTTCCTCCCTGGAAATAATCACTAGAAACAAATGAAAATCAGGCTGCAGGCAGTTGTATTCTTCCCTCACCAAATCCCTTCTTTCTCACCAAGTGAGTCCTCAGCTCTCTGCTGATAATAAGATAAAGCTGCAAAGTAAGGGGTTCTCTGTCTCCCTTGGAAAACAACTGCAAGCTGGTTTATAAGCACTGCCACATGGATTAGAAACAGTTGAGAGGAGTGTAAACAAAGGGTAATGATAAATGGTTCTGTTGCCGGTGGTGGGAGGTGTTTAGTGGGGTGTTCCATGGATTGGTGATGGGCCCAGTTTCCCTTAACATCTTCATTAATGATGAGGTAGGAGGGGGAAACACTAACAGCACATTCATTAAAGGCAGGAGGGTGCTAAATTGGGAGGTGTTGCAAACACCACAAAGGACAAAGAAACAGCCCAAGATCTAGATGGTGGAGGCAATCCCAGCCAAGAAGAGCAAGACAGGAATCGACCAGATGAAGGGATCCAGACACCGCCTGGGAAGAGAGAGCTCGCAGCTCTGCGAAATCACCTGAAACTTATTTAGAAAAATATATCCCCCCCAAAAAAAAAATCATGTTTCTATGGTATAATGACTTTCTTTGTAATTTTTTGGTTTGGGCTGGATTAAATTTTGGAGCATTTAAAGAGTTAGGCCACTTTTGTGAGCTACACAAATTAAAGGACCTAAATGAAAATCCCCACGCAACTCTTGGACTTGAGAACAACAGTTTCCCCTGCACTGTGAAGAGGTATTGTTGGACTTCTAGCAGAATATTTCAACCCTGTTGGGCCTCCTGGATTCTAGATGGAGTTCTGCCATTCATTTGGTGTCATTTTGGAAGGTTCTGTTTCTTTTCTAGGCTTGTTTCGTTGTCTTTTCCAGGAAGTTCTCTCCATTTCCTTCCCATCTCCCAAGGGGTGCTGAAAGGAGTGTGGTTATCACTGTAATTTTGAATTTCATGTATCCAAGCTTAAAATGCATCAGGAAGACACAGATCCATGTGAAGGAGAGAAGTCTGTTTCCTGCCCACAGGAATGACAGACAGATGGAGAACTTTTTACCCTATTTTCAAAAGTCAAATGGTACATCTGGAAGGATAAAACAAAGCTAAAGACTTTAGAACATTAAGCTCCTTGAAGAAAGCTGTTGTATAAATAATATATTATAAGCACTTAAAAATCTTACCTGCTTGCAAAATTTTCTTGAGTCTTCCCCCACAGCACGGACCTAAGCAGATTATTTTTTCTTTCCTTATTCACTCAGTGCTCATCCAACACTTACTGTGTGTCAAACATTATTTCTACCCCAAAAGAAATCAGGGTAAGAAGTGACACGAACCAAGAAAAAAAATTAGTTTAAATATATTTCTTAAAGTCTTGTGGGAATACACGGATGCTGACACATGACCTGGATCTTTGTGGATCGAATACATGTCTAGAAGAATAAAACTGGAAGGGCCAGAAAACATCAAGCACAGTACAGTGCCTCCACAGGTACGATGACATGGTGATAAATACGTAACTAATCGAATTTCGAGAAATGGTGAGTAGTTCTGTGAGGTTGGAATGAATACAGGGTACACCAAGCGAAATAGCAGGAGATGATGGTTGTGAAACGAAAATGTATGAAGTGTTGCTTACTAAGAAGAAAAGGTAATATTTTCCATTGCTCTGCACTTTCCTATTTGTAAGATAAAGTTTATAATACATTAATATTGTTATGGTTTGGATATGAGATGTCTACCAAAAGCTCCAGTGTTAATGCAGGAGTACTGAGAGGTGAGAAGATTGGATTGTGAGAGCCATGACCTAATCAGTCCATCCTAGCATGAATGGACTACTGGGTGGTAATTGAAGCAGGTGGGGCATGACTGGAGGAGGTGGTCGCCAAAGGTGTGCTCTGAAGCCCAGGTGACTCAGAACCTCACATTCATACCAATTTCCAAGACCGGCTCTATGGAGTCTTAGATAGGACCAAATATTTTTATTTCCCAAATCGAATCCATCCCTACAATTCCATATGTCTATTCAGTTGATTCCATAGAAATAACACCTTCCTTCAGCAAAAGCCAAGTTAGTAGTAATGATCTCATTCGTTTAGAGACTTTCTGGATTTGTGACCAGCTCTGAAGAGAACACCTCATTCCATGTGGGGAGGCTTGCTCATGTCTCTAGAAGAATTAAATGATGGTTATGATATTTCTACAGCGCTAGAAAGAAATGAACTTTCCAACTCAGTCTTTTCCAATAGGTCATTTGTCTAAAAGTCTGAATCAGAAATAAGGACATAAAAAGTTATATTTTACTGATGGCTAGAAAAAATTTAATTTAAAAAAGTAAGAAAAAATGGTCTATAAGGAAGTGAAGTTTCCCCAGAAGGACATGCATACACACACAGAAGTAAAAGAGACCTAACCTATGAGGTATTTCTTCCCTATCTTCTCTCTCCTTTTGTACAGACACCTGCAGGCTCTGGTAATCAAATGACCCCAGTAACTCTGGCAATATCTAAATATCACTGGGTCTTTAACACCTGAAACTGTCTTGACTTAAATATGGCTAAACCAATTTTACTCATTCAATGGTTAGTTTACAAACTATAGGAATCCATGGGCTTAGATGTTCTATTTTACAACCTAAACCAGAAGAAGCTGGCATTTTATTATAAACTTCAAGTATTAAACTGCTAAGATTTGGAACTGAAAACACAAACTCTGGATTCCCAACACAACTGTGATTCAATACCACACAATGGCAGAAGTTTGGGGAAATCCCATTTGTTCTCTGAATAGTTTCAAATCTACTCTGGACCAGATCTGTTTCTGATGCAACAAACTGGTCTTTTTTACAAAATGCAAATTTTCTGCTAACAGTCTGGAAACCACAGAGCAATAATAATCACCATTAGTTACATGTCCTAGAAGTTTGGTTTGGTTTGGTTTTACTGGGGATTGAACCCAGAAACCCAGGGGCACTTTACCACTGAGGTACATCCTCAGCCCTTTTTAAAACTTATTTTATTTTTTAATTTTGAGACAGGATCTTGCTAAGTTACATAGGGTTTTGCTAAGTTGCTGAGGCTGGCCTCAAACTTGCAATCCTCCTGCTTCAGCCTCCTAGCCACTGGGATTTTAGGTGTGCGTCATCCTGCCTGGCATCAAGAGGTTTTTTTTGTTTTTTTTTTTCCTTAGATGCAAGGGCAAAGCTGCCCAAACAATTAGTTTCCCTGAGGTCTGTTTTCAAGGGGAAAAAAAAAATCTAAACAACTCTGTCGTTTCTGGACCAAATGTCAAGCTGATTGACAATGAAGATGCAGGTGTATGAATTCCATGCTGAGTAGTTCTAAATTGGCCACAAAACACTTAGGGGCACTGTGATAGTGCCACAAGGCCTCGGAGTTTGCTTTTAAAACCCCCATTACCACTAGCTCCTTTCCAGGCACTTCTTTATCATCCATGTGACACATTAAGAGGAAATGCTAATGTTATACAGATGCATTAAGTCACACAAGTGGTTTGGTGCATTTCTCTGGAACCTCAAAGCATTATACCACAGAGGTGTCCAGACACAGGGAGGAATAGGCCATGTCAATTCCAGCCGAACCTGTGCCCCGAACATGCATTAAGGAGGAGCACAATTACCCAGCCTTGCCATTAGGCAGCATTAGCCAGCATCACACATTGTTTCTGATTAATAATTGAACTCAATCCATACAGGAGAGCTCAGGCTAGTCTTAAGGAGACCTTCTAGTATGCATTAGAATAGAGCATCTCCAGGGGCCTCCGAGCACTTTGTCCATTTAACAAGTCAATCTATAAACTACAGACAACTCTGGCTTATTAGAAACTGATGATCCCTCTTCTGAATGCTCCTTCTCACTGTTCCCCTGGCTTCCTCGGGGGGGGGGGGGGGCCCTCTCCTATAGCTACATATAAGCTCATTATCCTCCACAGTCAGCACTCTAATACACAACCCTTACATCCTTTGTGACCAGAGAACTTATCACCTTATCTGTTTTCACTGGGAATTGCCTCTTTCAAAAGAGTTACTTGCTCGAGGACATGTTTCCTCCTGGGACATCTGTACCCAAAGACAGGTCAATGAGAGAATCTAGAGGCCTGGCCCCATGCTCCAACTCAGGATACATCTGAAGGACCTTCAGCTTCAGACCTCCTTGCAAGAATGGCTGGGCCTGTTTGGACCATGTTACAGCCCAACTTCTCCTTCTGTTCTCCCCTACTTTCCTTGCTCCCCTCAGATGTCGTCCCAAGAGCACTCTCTAATAATCTTATAGTCTACCTGTGCACAATCTCCAACTCCAAGTCTGCCTCCCAGGGAATGCAATCTATACCTGGGGGTGGGGGGT
>NW_026000171.1:3542423-3547349 GCF_001458135.2 Marmota marmota marmota
GGATGGGGGTGGGGGAGTATTCCTAACTTGCCACCTAACCTGCTAGTATGAGGGTCCAATAAAATAAAGTGTATGAAACTCTTTCACAAATTTTTAAAGATAGAAAAAGAACACTTATTATACTCCCCCTTTTAACTAAAATACCATTAAATTATGTGGGTGTTATACATGGGAAACAAAAGTACCCCTTTCCTGTGGTCTGTAAATTTATGGTTTAAATAAAGCTAGAGGGTCCAAGGTTGTGGAGGTGTGAATTTAATTAAGACTAAAACTGCATGCCTTTAGAACATTGTACCACATGAATTTTCGCATGTTTATGACAAATCTTCCATTCATATAAATTTAAGGAGTGTTGCTGGGCTTACCAAGGCGGAAGCACCTTTCTTCAGAACTTATCACCAATAGCATCAAAATTGTCTAGCATTGGAGATTCAACCACATAGCATCACCTAAACCAATCTTTTTATTATCACCTATTTTATAAACTTAAAAAAAAAAAAAAGCTTTGGAGTAAGACACATGCCATTGGCCCACATACCTAAATTTTTGCAAATTCAAAGTGATTACTTAAAACTTTTGGCCCCGTGTTCCACTTAAGAATGTCATTTCCTGAGCAAGCCATAAGATAGAAAATGCCTAATTTTTTAATTTAACAAAGTAGAACAAAGTGGCTCATGCAAGAACAGAACAAAGTTCAGAGACGGCCACATGTCCGGTCCTATCAGGGTTCCACCTACAAATCGTCCAACCCAACCCAGGCCCACTGTTCATCACTGTGCACTTAAGCTGCCCAAGAAGCAGATGGAATGTAAACCCGGACAGGACAGAATGAGAGCCATCCTCACTGCATTCACTGTGGTGATGACCCAGAGCCCAAAGAAGAGTAACCTGGGTTCCTCAGCTTCTGCTGGTTGGTTTCATTTTTTTCTTTCCTTGAGTGGACAATTTATCTAAATAAAAAAAATGGAAAATGGTATCATGATATCTTCATGAAATTTGTTCTTTGTTTAATTAAAGCGAGTGGTCATGAATATTCAGGATGAATTGAGAGTGCTGTCCTATTGGAGCAACCATACACCTGCACAGGTTCATGGACAGGTAGATGAGCAGAGGTCACATTATATAGATGTGTATGCGTATGTGTACATGGGTGTGTTTGTATGTATACAGATATGTGCGCACATACATGCATAAGCTGGGGCTGGGAACAGGTATCTTCCTGGAGATAAAGGAATAAGGGCTCCAAAAATTAGTGATAATTGGGCATATGATAGCATAAGAAATGAAACATACCTGGAACATGATTCCAATTCTAGCAACTCATCCACCACCACTTGTTTTTTATAGCGTCCCATTTCTCTATCTTAAAATTCAATGTCTGGTCCCATGATTCTACTTTCATGGATGTTCCAGTAAAACAGATTTTAAGACTCTCATTAAATATTAGAATACTTACAACTGCCAATCCCAACGATTATGCTCTAGCAAATCAAAACTCTGTTAGTTGACCTAAGAATATAGGAATATGAACATTAATCTTCTAGCATAATTAGCTGCCGACCTTTAACCTCTGATGGAACCAGCGATGTGTGTGAGAAATGCCCCAATCCAGTCTTCAGCAGAATGGATAAAGAGGTATAGACTCTGGAAATGTTCCACCTCCAGGTCTTGAGAGGGAACTCTGTTATCAATGAGCTATTTCAATTAAAATGACAGCCCCTCTCAAAGAGAACCACAATCAAGATTCTTCTTCCAAAGAGAGAACATAAGAACAACAGGATTTATTGAGAATCTTAATTACTATATTTTCTGAATTAGGGAATGGAACACAAAATGATGAAGGTCATATGTCAGCCCAGCCAGAAAAGTTGGGGATTGCTGTGACTGGCTAAGGAATTCAGATTTTCATTTTCAGAGTAATTGCAAATGAACATGAATGTGAATGTGTATGTATATGAATGTTACTTGTGATAATGGTGGAGAGTGCCCAGTTTATAAAGGAAGGGAATTAAATAAAACACCATTATTCTTACTCTAATCTTCATTACAACTCTGTACTTTTAACAATCATCTTTAATTTTTTTGCCTTTAGGTCAGTATGTAGATTTGGGACCTAATGAAATGATACTTCTTGCTTTTGAACACTAGGATTCTCAGGTTTCAAAGATCCTATCTTAAAATCATCTCATGTATTCCTCTCCTCTTCCTCTCTGCAAGACTGTTATCTGTATGATCTGTGATTACCAAGAGTCTATCTTACTGAACTCCATCACACTCTCTGGATAATTTAGTCCACAGTACAACAACAATGAACTCCCCCGCAATCTGGCTGACCATTCAGAACCCTAATTGACCTATGAGATGATGTACATGACTTTTCTTAAACAGCTTAGTGGTCCATCATTTAACAATAAACAGCATTAACTGATGAGCCACTGTGTCGGTTGCCATAATAACTTCGGGTTGTTAATAAGTGACTTGATCTATTACTTATTGCTCAGCAGGTGTCCAAGTCCTCCCCAAGTCAATGTCAGCCCATTTCCTAATAATCCATCTGAAACTAGAGACTTGAAAGTTTTCCTGGCCAACTTTTCCACCTTAGGCCGGTAAACATTATCATTTTCTTTTTTCCATCATGCTCTTGCAGCAAACCCTAAAGAGTCATTATTGAAGTATTTGACTTTTACATGCCAGACAACCTGTTTTTGCTTTTCCCTCAAATCCAATGGGTGTTCTTGGCTGAAAGCAGTCTGCTCTGATGTGCCCTTGGGAGGTTTTTGCAGGAGGCAAACACTCTTTCTTCCAACACACTAATCATTATGAAAAGGTACACTATTCTGTTTAGGAATGACCAATACTAACATTAAATGATGTTTACAGGTCTCATTTTTTATCCACTGAAGGCAAGCATTATTTTTTTAAACCCCAACAAATGTGATTTTCATCCTGTAGAAATTTTTAAGACAGCTATTCCATCTTTACTAGAAATGTCCTTTAGTAATAAGCTAATATCCTGCAATCTTTAAAAAACTGAAGTGGGCGTCTCATCTTTGAAGGGCTGACATACGCACAACTTTCTCTAAGATTAAAAAAAAAAGTGTTTGGCTTGTTAATAATGAAAGGAGAACATACTGTACAGTGAATCTTGGTCTCAGAAAGGATCCCTTTGAAACTCACATAAAACAAAATTACTTCCTTTCTGAAGCAGAGAAATAATGATAATGCATGAGATGCAAAAAAAAAAAAAACAATAAGCAGTCACCATTATAGATATTTAAAGCATCTTGGATTTCTAAACACTCTTAGTTTACAAAATGGACAAGCAAGAATTTTTAATAAATGTTGGATTTGGCTCTAAGCTCAAAACCTACTTATCTTAAACTTAAATCCCTATTCATTGATCATCTCTGATTTTAGTTCTGGAAAAAAAAAATCTCAACTAGAATTAGTTTTCCTGGAAATGTTCCTAGAGAGCATTGAATGCTCATAAATTGAAACAACGTTGAGAACAGGATATCTACCACAGCAAACATGGACACACCACACAAAATCTATTTTTTAAAATCACTGATAGGTGAAAGAACTCAAGGTAGCCCCCAACTGTCATTGTCTAGAAAAAAATATTTTGTGAGCCAAAGATTTTAACAGATACTCAACTTCTTAATTACAATGAAATTCCTTAAGGAAAGCAGACAAAAGGCTTATTGTTGTTTAAATTCAATTGATTTTGCCAAAGGGCTCGACCACTGTAGAGATATTACAATTGATAAATTTTTATAAACATCTTTATAGTATGTGCTACTCAGGAAAAGACTATATTGACTCATAAATGCTTGGGAGAATTAGTTGCTTTATTTTTAGCAAGGACAGTTAAGAATAGTATTTTTTTACGTTTATAAAGTGTCTTTCAGACAAGCATATGAAAAAAACCTACCCAAGCAACATCTTGCATTATTTTTCAATATTCACAGGTGGAAGGGGAAAAATAAATCAAACCAGACAATATTTTACACATGAGGAAATGAGACAATCAGAGGGATATAAGTATTAGATACCTTCTGGTTCCTCAAGGTAGAGCATGGCAAAGTTAACCCTTGATATTTAGGTGCTGAAGGTGTAAAATAGGAAATCTGTTGAAGAGCAAGGAAGGAACAAAGATGAGAAGTGGTAGCTCAGGCCTGTGGGCTGCCCAGTGCTCTGGGGCAGGATGTAACAAAGTTTCCGCCTGAAAACATCTCCATCCCAAGTCCTCAAATCCCACCACAATATAGTCAGTCGATCCTTTGACTTGAGCCTCTCATCTCCCTGGCATCTTCCTTTAAAACACAGCTCCTGCTCTGGGAAGACCCAATGGCCTTCTTCTCTTGCTCTCTACTTCATCATTATAATTAATAACATGTCTATTACTATCTCAAATTTACATGACAATTTAGAATTTACCAAACACATCGATCCATATTATCTCATTTAATCCATGCAACCTTATGAGGTATTATATTTCTACTTTAGAAACAAGTAATTGAGAGCCTCAAAGAGGTTAAGTACCTATGCAAAGTCTTCTAAACTTTCTTTAACATGTAATATTATGCTTTCCACAAACAATCAGCTCAATAAACAGAGTCCCCATCATGTATCAGGCACTAAGCCACATCCATAAAGCCAGACCTGCTCCCTTAGCCTGCCTACAAAATAAGAATACCTATAATGGGGCTGGGCATGGTGGTATAGACTGTAATCCCAGTGACCCAGGAGGCTGAGGCAGGAGAATGGCAAGTTCAAAGCCAGCCTCAGCAACTTAGTGAAACCCCCATCTCAAAACAAAAAATAAATAAAAATAAAAAGGACTGGAGTTGTGGCTCAGTGTTTAAGTGCCCCTGGGTTCAATCCCTGATACAACAACAACAAAAAAAAAAAAAAAAAAAAAAA
>NW_026000171.1:3547470-3556816 GCF_001458135.2 Marmota marmota marmota
AAAAAAAAAAAAAAAAAAAAGAAAAGAAAGAAAGAAGAATACCCATGAAGGCCCTAGGTAATTCATCAAGGAAAATAAAGAAATGTAATTAATGAGGAAGTGATATGAAAACTGCAAAGAGAACAACATGAACAGTTGCTATTAGCACCTCACCTCACCGGAGCTGAGCTTGCCAGATGGCCCTGAACTTTTTAAAAGCAAAGGGCTGTTGATGATTCTGAAGGTCAGATGATAGAGGTAGTGCTTTTAAGGGATAAGAGGGAGTAACAGAAAGACCAAACCTCATTTCATACATGACAATTAAGTCTCAGGCCCTCACTGGGAAACGACCTTTGGAGCACATCACTTTGTTGGCTGACACATCTCCAAGGCCTAAAGCAAAGCCTGAGGTAGGGTTGGGGCCAAACCAAACACTGTGGGATAAAAACACAAGTAAAAGAAGACCTCCAGGTTCTAACCAGGGGTAGGGGTGTGGCCAGTGGTAGAGTGCTTGCCCAGCCTGCCTGAAGCCCTGGGTTCCATCCCCAGCACAGGAAGGAAGGAAGGAAGGAAGGAAGGAAGGAAGGAAGGAAGGAAGGACTGTAAAGGTTCTAGCCAGGTCTAGGGTAAGGTCTGAAGAAAACTGTCAAATTTAAAGGGTTTAGAATTCACAATTATATACCATATGAGGAAACAAAGAAGAACATGCATTAGAATCACTGTATTTTTATTCATTCTAAGATACACACTGTTCTATCTGTGAAAGTGGAATGAAGCAATGAGATGATGGGTTATAAATGTCATTGTTATCTGTTCTTACAAATATGTCAAAGGATGTATCTTACAATTGAAGATAGCTTAGATTAAATTAATTAGATAAGATATTTTTGAATTACTTGTTTTTCAGGATGGTTCAAGAGAACGTTTTCCACTCATGCCACCTGACCAAGCTGTGTCTTACCTGCACAGGACTTGCAACCAGGCTGGCCCTCCCTTCCTCCCTCCCTCCACACTCAAGCGTGGTCCCGCAAGCCCGGTCAGTTCACATGCGCCGGACTGCAGCAGGCAGCTTCCCTACCCAGCCGCAGAGGGGCGATGATCAGACTACATTGCTGTCTGTTCACAACTCTTCTGGTTGGCTTCCCCTAAACTGGCTTGATTTCTTTTCTAAAAGCTTCCAGTTGCAGGCTTCCCCCTGGCAGTTACCTGCTTCAAGAAGGGCTTCCTAAGGCTGAGCTTTAAGAAACACACACGGAAGAAAGTGTGTCCTGACTCGTGTGCCCACTGCTATTGTCATGAATCTCTCTCTCACCTTCTCTGTCAGAGCTTAGTCTGTCTCGTTATCTGACCATAACCGAAAAATCACAGGGAGCCTGCCTAGCCTCATAATTTACTTTCAATAATAACTTCTGCTGCAAATACAAGTTTTATCTCTGAACCTTGACAACTTGAACCCATCACAACATGCGACAATTCCATGACGGTGCATGGGCACGTAACAGACCTGTCATAAGACGTAGTCCTGTTTGCCCTGACATAAGAGATCTGGTAGAAAATGTGATATTCACAATAAAGAAAATAGATCTAAAGCTCAGGAAACGTCAAAAGGAAATGCACCCACAAGTCTTTTTTAATAAAAACAACACTAAGAGGAAGAAAGAAATGTTAACCACACACAGAACTATGTGGAAAGAACTCCCAGGAACCACTTTGGTTTTCCATATCCAATCACTTCTAACACCATAGTATAAATTTCAAGTCATCTGATGCCAGGCCATAGCACTGTGTATATCACACACACACACACACACACACACACACACACACACACACTCCTTCCTGCAGACTGTGGATGAAAAATACAATTTCAGACCAAAAGCAACTGGTTTAAGCAAACACAACCAATGATCTTCATTTAGCTTTTCCTTTTCCAAGCTTGATTCCCCCACCATTTTTCACAGACCAAATTTTATCAGCCTCTACTGGGGATCTTATCTAAGGCCAAACTGAATTTATTCTCAACATGCAAATTCAGTGTACTTCCTTGGACAGCAGAAACAGCCTGTGAGCTCCAAAGGATATCGGGCTGCTTCAAGATATCATTTTGATTCATTATGTTATTTAAAGAGACCCTGCAGCAAAGAGCCCCCAGGAGACCAGTTAAGCAAGAGACAAAGAACCAGTCAAGATATTTCATGATAAGATCCTTAAAAATTATCTTTAATTAATGCCAAATATGAACAGATCATAAAGTGACAGAAGCAAGTAAAATTGCATAGATGAAAACTATGCGCATCAATTAGGTTCTCAATTCAAACATTCAATGTCCTCTACCTGACGTGTTAAACAGTTAGGGCAAGGAAGATGCACAGTGGGTTAGACACACATCCTTAACTCAAGGGGTAAGCAATTGGCAAATTCAAGAAATAAAATAGAGTTTTTCAGCTTAAATGGTTTGTTGTCCTGATGGTGCACTTCAAATTAATAAGACTTAATTTTTAACCTCCAAAATTCTTTAATACTAGAGGTATGTCCATGAAGAGATTCCATGTAGTCTACTTACAGCAGCATAAAAGGTCCCAAAACAGTGCACTGGAGAGTAGAAAGGGGCTTCCTGAAGTTTTGGAGAGGAGACAACTTTTGACCTGGAATATTCTGCGAGGGTTTTCTTGTTTTGTTTTGTGGTTTTGTTCCTGACACCATTTCTTCTTCTTCTCCTCTGATTGGGGTACAAAACTTTTCTAGACTCTTTGAAGTTTCACATCATAAAAGTAAACTCCTAGTTAGCTCCTAAATGAAAATCACTGTGACTAGGGTTAATCTCCTTAAAGCTAATAGTCCTGAGGTCAGCAGGGCCTCACCCTTTACAAACACCCTAGACTTTCCCAGAAAGTTTGTGGTCATTTTGCCTGAGCAAAGAGACTGGCATTTGATCCCAAGGCTTCTAACCTGACATCGATACCCTGAATGAGTTTGCACAGTGACCCAAGAAATGGGACAGTTTTGGTTAACAATTCAGCCCCTGTTTACTTCTTTACAAAGTGATAAGTAATGTACATTCTTTTAAGATTTACCTGAGTCATGCTGGACAGGTTCACATATACCCTGAAATTCCATGATATAGGTACAAGTGCTAACGTAGCGAGCGGCAGGCAAGAGGCCGCCTCCCAAGATAGCAATTCAGCTTGGGTGGTGTCTGGACTTCAATTTTTAGTTTGTTTATTTGTCTTCTTAAAATGAACATGAACATCAAAAGATTCCACTCTGGCTTGGAAAAAGCCAGAAGATAAAGTGGCTGTTTGGCAGTTTATATTCTTTCTAGCAATTTTATGCTATGAATGGTTACCACCCACCAATTCCCACCACTCCCAGGAATAAGTCATTCCTGGAAGAAAATGGAGAACTGCTTCCTGCTGATGTTCCCTTTTCTCCTTTCTGTTCAAGCTGATCTAGCAAACAAAGAATTAAAATTTTAAAAATCTGCTTAGAAAGCATATGTTTTGAGGTCTCCTATGTTAAATGGGAGGGTTAGAAACTATTATTACTGACTCTTTAGATGTCAACAAATTGTTGAAAATTTTGTTAACTATACACAAACATGAAGAAGGCTCTTATTGGACAAAACTAAGTTTCTACTTAGAGAAATCTACTCCTCATTTACCACTTACATGTATTTTCTTTAATTCTCAAGCGAATCAAGATTGTGCTGTCCCTTGTGCTTTAGTTTCACTATTAGTGGCTTTTCATTTCTAAAAGATTTCATTTTCAAGAAATAACTGCCAACAGCCACCATGAGGAAAAAAGCTTGCTGTTGGTTTGTCTGATTTTTCTGGGCTAACCCACTAACACACTCCCAGTGAACTGGTTGAACTCATCATCAGAACCCGAGTCTCAAAGGGGGAGCCAGGGAGGTTATGCACAGATGGGGAAGAAGGGGTAAGCAGAAACAAAAACCTTTCCTGACTCTAATCTGCCTTCTAGAAATCTGAGGACAGAGGAAGTTAATGTCTTTGGTCTCTCTGGTTCAGATCACTTGAAGTGAGTTAACCACTTCAGAGATTCTGGGATGGCTAACAGCCCTGGTATGACCAAACCCTTCCACTGCCACCCTATTGAACTAGGGCCCCCACATACTGGAAGAGCTGAGCTATGGCTATCAGCATTTCAGAAGTTTCCTCTTCCTGGAGGAAACAAGTGTTCAGGGCTTGAGATACCAAAGCTCAGTCCCTAAGAAGGGGACGAAAAGGCAAGAAGTCTGATAAAGTAAATACAATAAAGAAGCCAAATGATAGTCATTCCCTGCTAGGCAGTTTTGTTAAGTGCACCTTCAGGTCTACAAAGACATTTCAGCACATTACAGTGCAAGGGAGGGGGGGAAGAGCTTTGTCAAACGTTGCATGCCTATGCTACACAGATAATCCCTGTACGCTGTTCTCACTGAATTCAATGCAATGAGCTAAGATGGATAAGCAGCATACATTTTTTTCCCATACCACCCCAAATTCATAACAACAGCTCATCCCTAATCCCAGGCTGTCAGGTTCACCACATGCAGCACTTTTCCCTGTAACACATGCAGAAGAATCAGCCAGTCCAAGGTATAACTGTGAGAGGTATACCAAGTAGCCAGAGACAGTCTCATGAGTCTTGGTCCCTTTTTCTCATCCTTAACCCATCCATTCCATAGTACTTAGTGGATTATTGCTGTTGACAGAATGCAGCGTTCTGAGTTCTGTTGTGTCCTAGACCTCAAAGTCAAAATAAAAATCAAGAGATCCCCAGGGATTGGGGAAGCAGTTGGCATTTCTTTTTCATCAACTGGGGGCTTTTAAGCAAAGATGAAAGAGATGGATAGTCAGGATGAGTTAAGGTTCAAATGCAGAGAATACATCACAGGGGAAGGTTTAATGCCCTGTAGTCAGAGGCTGTGTAGTTCTAGGCCCCTCATCTTCCAGGATGTGTGTTGTGTTCATCTTACAGGGAAATAAAAGTTGCACAGGGAAATCTAATATCCATATTCTTTCTTTCAATCAAGTCAGCCAGCCCGGGTGCCGCTCTTGTTTCTTGTTGATTGCCTCGCTGCTAGTCTGAGGACAGGATGGGGGAAAAGGATAGAAGTCACAGGGAAGATTCCAGAAGAAGCTGGGCAGGAATGTAAGGCGGTCAGCAGCAGGCAGCCACATGCTAAGTGCAGAATGATGATTCCCCACTTTGGTGTCCTTATAAAGGCTGAGTGCCTCTCCACTGGTGGACAGCTGCCGGGCTCCAGAGGCCTATGTTAAGTGACTCTCTTTCAGCTGGGCATGAGGTCCCCACTGTTCTTTTAGCTGGGTGACTGGGGCAGCAGAAGGTAGATGCTCAGCCTGTGAAGTGACTGCCGGGTGGGATGATCAAAGGAGCATCATAGGAAACATCGAAAGAGGGTGGGTGGGTCAGGAGGGAAGGCCTAGGAAAGGTCATGGTGAACCCAGTGTTCCACAGTGATGCCTGAAAAAAATCAGGCTATCAGAGATTTGCAAAGTGCTGTAGCTAACTGAGAAAGAGTAAGGAAATGTACCAGGAACACTACATTGGACCTAGGAAACTGCATGTCCGGAGAGGCCCTCCATAGGAAACAAATTTCCAAAGAGTTTATCTTGGCTTCTGGTGGAGAAGAGGGAAAAAAAAGTCCGGTTCAAAGATGGGTCTCAGTTCCTGTCCAGAGTCAGGCTGCCAAAGGGGCCGAGTCCAGTGATGACCAGTGAGACAGCACTCTCCTGGATCTTTCCTCTCCAGAGTTTAGGGTAGCGCGGTCTTCTCGGTCTTCTCACAGTGGTGAAGTGAGAGTGAGGATGGAAAAACAAAAACAAAACAAAACAAAACAAAAAGCAAAATATCTGTGCCCCAACCCCTCCTCCCTTCTGTTATGTAACTTCTCAGCTGTGTTATGGAGGCACTTTCTGCAGTTCACTGTGGGTACAGGATAAAGGCACTAAGCAACTATTAAATCAATTGGTTGAGTTTCTTCAGGGAGCCTCAAGGGGAGGGCTGAAGTCTCTGCAGACTTCAAATCATGACTGCAAAAAGAAATCAGCTCTGCTTTGGATGCATACAATAGATAAACATTATCATTTACATCCTAAGAATGCACCAAAAACATGCAATATTGCACCTTTTTTGTTTGTTTTTGTTTTGCTTGTGTTTATCTTCAGCTAGAAAGAATACTTGTTCTTAGGTATCACTATATATACCTTGATGACTTATTTTAGTTTTCCATATAGTTGCCCTTTAAAGGGATGGGCATATTGGTCCTCTCTCTGCCTACACCTACACAGAAACCTGACATTTCCCTGAGCAAAGGCAGGAAAATTGACTGAGTATCCCCCACCCCCACCCCCCATTATTTCTTTTGGGCCTTTCATCCCACAGACTTGTAATTTTTATTTTTTAAAATTTTTATTACTGAAATCATGCATTAACTAATTTAAGGTACATCTTAATCAAATAGGCCATAATGCTGAATAAGAGAACATGCTTTGAGCTCCGAAAAGTTGGTTGTTCCCATCTGACTAACATATGCACTTAAATACAGTACTTTATTTACTAATAAAATTGTTAATAAATGAAGGAGTGCACTTTTGGTGAATGCAAATGAAAAATAATCTATTTTTAGAAGAGTCAATTTCAACGTAAGCTTATTCCCTATCATCTGGGTTAACGTTCTTAGCATGCGATAATAAAATAAATGTTATCAGATTCAAACATGCTTACATTTAACTCCATTTGTGCTCTCTTGCAAAAAGGAGGCTAAAGTTTTATATCCAGTTCTGAAGGTCAGGGGTCAAGGTGCAGGACTGGTGAGAAATGACCTGTATTTGGCGCTCATCTGCACTTGAGAAAACTTAGCAGCACTGCAGATGAATCAATTAATTTAACTCAGTTATCCTTTTCTTAGAGAATAGTCTGGGTTAGAGGAAGAATGGGGCAGAGGGAAAATCCCTACCAATCAGGACCAGTATCAGATTTATAATAGGTGCTTTGTGAACCAGTCTTAAGTAGTTTTGGTTTTGTTCACCTTGTAGTATGCAGTTCAGTCGACCAAAATAAAAACATTTGTTCTTTGCCCATGAGGCTGGTATGTCATGTTACATATAATACATCTGATGCACTGTCTTAAATGTACTGTGCAGTTTGCAAAGATTTTATATTGGAGTCCCATGCAAGTTTTAATTTTATATTTCTAAGTGATCATCTGGTTTTTAATTTTAAAAAAAATTAAAGAAGCCAAAGAATTAGAAATGTTTCAGAATGGGAAAGCATATGAATCTTATTTTACCTGGACTAATTCATGAACTGAAATTTTAAAGCCAGTTTTAGAAAATATTCTTCCTTTTCCCATTTTTTAAATAAAATGAAAATAGGTTTCCCCCCTCCATGGGTCTTGAAAGCTTCAGTTCATCACGCCCAAAATCCACAATGCAACAATGCATTGACAATTAGAGCATTCAAAGACTATTCAGTAAAGTATCTACAAAGTGTGACAGAGTCACTAGGGTTTTGTTTTGTTTCTTTAAGTCTTTTGAGTGGGGCTTTTTTGTTGGCTGACTTTTTTGTTTGTTTGTTTGTTTAAACATCGGTCAGTAGCTTGCTCTTATTAACGCAGTTTTGATTAGCTGTGGTGCAATTGCCAGTTCTGATATTGGCCTGTCTATAGTGGGCTATGCTATTATTCATATCCTCTTCGATCTCCATGTACTCAGACTTGCTGATGGTGGAGGAACTGCGGCGACTGAGGTCACTGTCAGAGGCTAAGTTAGGGGAACTAACATGGAGCAACTGAGCCTGCTCTTCCCCCTCAGTTTCTCGGTGGTAGAAATAGTTGAAATTGGACACAATGACAGGTACGGGCAGGGCAATTGTCAGCACACCAGCGATGGCACACAAGGAGCCCACGATCTTGCCTCCAATTGTCACAGGGTACATGTCACCGTATCCTACAGTGGTCATGGACACCACCGCCCACCAGAAAGCATCGGGGATACTGGAGAAGTGCGACTCAGCTTCTTCCGCCTCGGCAAAGTACACTGCACTAGAAAACAATATGACCCCAATAAAGAGGAAAAAGATGAGCAGCCCTAGCTCTCTCATACTAGCTTTGAGGGTCTGGCCCAGGATTTGGAGGCCCTTAGAGTGACGGGAGAGTTTGAAGATTCTAAAAACCCTTACCAACCGGATGACCCTGAGGATGGCCAGCGAAGTGGCCTGCTCACCCTTCTGATTTCCCTCCTGCTCAGCTATCTCGGTACCTAGGGTGATGAAATAAGGGATGATGGCCACAATGTCGATGAAGTTCATGATGTTTTTAAAGAAGTCTGTCTTGCTGGGGCAGGCGAAGAAGCGCACCACCAGCTCAAAGGAGAACCAGATAATGCACAGGGTTTCTACGATGAAGAAGGGATCTGTGAAGATGTTGGAATTGTAGGTAACCGTGGTGTTGTCGATGCGGTGGATGGTGCCCGTGAAGTCCTTTTCATCCTTCAGCTCGGGGAGAGTCTCCAGGCAAAAGATGACAATGGAGATGAGGATGACCATGACCGAGACTATAGCGATGACCCGGGCTGGCCCCGAGCTCTCGGGATACTCAAAGAGCAGCCACACCTGGCGTTGATATTCCTTCTCGGGCAGGGGGCGCTCCTCTTCCTTGATGAAGCCCTCGTCCTCTCGGAACTTCTCCATAGCCTCCTCGCCCAACTCGTAAAATTTGATCTCCTCAGAGAACATGTCCAGGGGCACGTTGACTGGCCTCCGCAGGCGGCCCCCCGACTGGTAGTAGTACAGGATGGCATCGAAGCTGGGTCGGTTGCGGTCAAAGAAGTACTCGTTTCTCAGGGGGTCGAAGTAACGCATGCGTTTCTTAGGGTTGCCCAGCAGCGTGTTGGGAAACTGCGCCAAGGTCTTGAGCTGCGTCTCGAAGCGCAGCCCGGAGATGTTGATCACCACGCGTTCACAGCACTCGTGGTCATCGTGCTCGGCTTGCCGGGGATAGCTGCCATCCTGGGGGTGGCCCGGGGCGGCCGAAGCTTCGTCCACGTTGTCCCCCGACATCACCGTCATGGTGGAAGCCCGGCGCAGAGATGCGAGGCCAGCAGAGAGCCCGTGATGAGAAAGAGCGAGGGAAGAGGGGTGGGGGGGACCCAAGCGCCCCCCCCACCGGAGAGTGCGTCTCCCCCACGCTCAGGGGGAGGGGCTTCGAAGCCAGCAGGTCCGGAGATCCGCAACTTCACTTGCTATTACCTTCCCCTCCACCCTGCCTTGTACTCAATTTGGAATCCCCCTTTCCTGCGGGTCCCAGTGCAGCTTTTTTTTTTTTTTTTTTTTTTTTTTTTTT
>NW_026000171.1:3556836-3584367 GCF_001458135.2 Marmota marmota marmota
TTTTTTTTTTTTTTTTTTTTTTTTTTTTCAAGGATTGGATTTGGGGATTGTGCTCTGGTTTTGCTTGGGGTGAGCGGGGGTGGGGGGCGGGTGATTTTAGTATTTCTTCCTGATCCAAGGTGCCTTAACGCAGTGCTGTTCTAGCAGACCGGGCCATCGCTTCGGGGATTCGCCCTGGCCTCCCCGCCCCTCCGTGAGCCCTCCTAGGACCGGGTGCAGTGCCAGCTCAGCAGATCCCCACGCCTTCCACCCCCTCTGCTGCTCCTTGGCTCTACCCCCTCCTACCCCTCTTCGCCTGCCGCCTTCTAAGCTCCCACCAGGGCGATCGATGGACGCTGCAGAGAAATAGAAAGTGATACGGGGGTAGAAAATCAGAAGCATTCAGATGGGACGGACCTACAGACACCAAAGAGCACAGACTTCTAGCTTTTATAGAAAACACTGGACTTTTACTGGGGTTACCACATACACACAGACAGACACACACGCAGACACCCAGAAATCCAAGTTTGGGGCTCTTCCACCCCACTTTCCCCAATGCCCAACAGCCGATCTGTTTACAACTTCGTTAAACTGAAGATCGGGAAAGCTCTGAGAGACGCTGGGGGAGTTCAGGGTCCCCCGGCAGCATCCTCGTATCCTCGCCCTCCCCCGCCCGGTCACCCCAACCCCCTCCTCTGCAGCCCGGAATTGGGGAGCCCCCTACCTGGCCGGCCGGCTTGGCGCAGGGGCGGTGCTGAGCCGGCGGAGAGCCCGAGTCGGAATGCGGCAGGTCGCCTTTGCAGTACCGGGGCGCGAGCAGTGGCGGTAGCCGCAGCAGCATCTGAGAGGTGCAGGGCAACTCGCCCCCTTGGTGGGTCCGCTGGTCCAGTGTCCCTCTCAGTTGGACAATCGCTTTACTGAGCAGCTACCGCGGAAATGTCCATCCTCTACCCCCATTCTCACCCAATGCCAGCAACCTGGAGATACTGTCCTGCCTCCCGTACAGGGATTCCGGAGAATGCGGGGCTGAAAAGCAAAACTGCCACCCTCTCTTCAATCTCCGAAGCAAATGACGATAAACAGCACTCGCCCCCTCCTAACACTATGGGAGCCCTTGATTCGATCCCGAAGGAGGCGGGCGGGCAAAAGCCTGGATCTACATGGCTTTCCGGTCCCCTCTGCTCTCCGCACCCCAGTGCGGACCTCTCCGAGGCTACACGACGCGCCAGGAGCCTTTAGGAGCTCCGAATGGGGCAGGGTGCGTGCGGCGGCGGGTCCGCTTGGTCCATTTCTGGGCGCTGCAAGATCAGCAGAAACCTGAGAAAGCGCCTGGAATGCGGAGCAGCGATTGGCCCACCCGGGCGTGGGTTGGGGAGGGCGGGGGAGGGCAGGAGCGAGGAGGTAGATGGAAAATATGAGGGGGTGGTTTGGCAGAGAGGGGGTTGTCATTCAGTTCCCACCCTTGCCAGCACAGCTTTTCCCTCACCTACCAGAAAAACCGACCACCGACTCTTACTTCCCTTGTGGCCCACAGCCCCACCCACGCAGGGCCCCCAGCCGCGCGCGACCTTCCCCGCGAATTTCACATTGGAAATGGTCAGGTCCGACGCAATGCAGGAGGTGGTGTTCCTGGCAAAACTCCTCTTATGGGTTTGCGTTTGTGCAGTCCCACAATAATCCACTTCCATCCTACTGCTCTATACGCCATCCCGCCCCTCCTCCAGGGGGCTCTCCGCTGGGCCCACTCGCTTCTCCCCGCCGGCCGAATTCAGAGATGTAGGTAGAGCTCTGCAGTTGAGGATCACTGGGTTTCTTCTGTGTAGTGTAACTGGAAGACAGTGGTGCTGAGTCGGTCCCTCTGTAACCTACCACGGGAGTTGAAGTTTCCTTACAATCAGATTATTTTGAAATATAGAGAATGTGACTTGTGGGGGACCGAAGGCTTCGTGGGTTTGTGGGGTTGTCTGCCAACTTGCTGCTAATTGGGACGAATCTGAGAAGCAAGTCGCCTACTCACTTCCCACCCTCCGTCCCGCCTCCCGCAGCCTCTTTCCCCGGCCTTCTGACTTCCACAGATTCACTTTCAAGGCTTGCAACTTATTCGGGAAAGGGTCCCCACAGAGGCGCTAGGCTGCGCGAATCGGGGGCGTGCGCGGCGTCCTGGGAGTGCGGCCGGAGCTGCGCCCCCAGAGGCGCAGCACTGGAGGAGGCAGTCAGTAGCTCTTACTTCAGCTGCTGCGGATTCTCTAAGGAGCCAGCAAAGAGCCAGAGTCGCTGTTGATTGGTTCTTCGCGCAGCCTTGGGAACACCCCTTCACACCACCACTGTTCACGTTGCCTACCGCCCACACCACCCACCTCTTTAATCAAAGCCAATGATTGCATCCTCCCCACACTACCCTGGCTAGTGGAAAGCAGGGGCCTCCAAGGGGTTACCCAGGCAGCACAAGAATCTCGGGTATGGAACTAGTTAAATCCCTCCTCCAGTTTCAGACTCCAGCATTCCTTTCAGAAAAATAAAAGTGTTTGTTCCCTCTCTCAGATTTTGTACCCCAGCTTTTCTTCTATGAACAATGAGTCGTCTTATAGAGTACTCCTCCTTCCGACATTAAACTTTGCCCTTTTCGCACCTTCCACACACATATTCCTCAATCTCACGCGGTAACTCCACTGATCCCTGTCTGCACTGCTGCTTAAAAAAAAAAAAAAAAATTCGACACAACACACACACACACCAATCTCCCCCAAAACAGAGAAACCAGGCAGAAATGAACGTTGAAACTGCACTGAACAGTATGGTCAAGTCTCTTGATTTGTTGTTGTTTTGTTGGTGGTTTGTTGTTGTTGTTCCTGCTACCACTGCTGCTAGAATCCTAATGGACAAAACCCTAATAGACATAATAAACATTTTGTCACTATTCCCTATTCTTCTGTTTCTCTATCTCTGCTCTTGTTTCCCCTTCTTCCTGAGTAGCACCCTGCCCTCCTTTGAATGCCTCTAAATCTCCGAAGCTTGATGTGAATGCACTTATGCTTTGCTAAGGAGATTTGCAGACTGCATGGGATTCCAAGTTTCTAAATTCAGGATTTTATGGCAGGGAATGATAGGCTCAAGGGGTCTTCCAGATCTCTGGGGTGTTATTCCCCTTGGACACTTAAAGGGAATAAAGTTGTTAGGAACTCAGCATTTGTGATGCAAGCCCTCTCTCAATAAGGGTCTGAAGATATTCATTCCGCCCGTATTTGTTCAGCCCCAGCTATATGGCAGGCATTGCTCTGACACCAGAGACCAGGAATAACTAAGACACAAGGTCTCAGACCTCATGGAGCTCACATTCCAGTGAGAGATGTGGGCAATAAACAAATACTCCATGCACAATAGCTTCAGGTAAGGAAAATTAAGAAAAGGGGAGAATGACAAATACAAATTTATAGATAGGAAGGGCCTCCATACAAAAGTATCACTTGAACAGAAGACTTCAAGAAGAGAGACAGGGAAGAGCTGTAGCTCAGTGGTAAATTGTCTGCCTACCCTTTATGAGACCCTGAGTTCAATATTGAGCACCACCAGGAGATAGGGGATGAGAATGTGGGGTACAGGGTACACTCATACATTGTTGATGGGACTGATGGATTGTACTAATGTACAACCAGTCTGGAAAGCAGTATAGAGATTTATCAAGACTAAGAATGGATCTACCATATCACCTAGCTATCCTATTTCTTGGTATTTATCCAAAACAAAATCAGCATACTATAATGATCTATGATCTGTGCCTACCAATGTTTATAGCAGCACAATTCTCAATAACCAGGTTATAGAATCAGCCTAGGTGTCCCTTAATAGAAGATTGCATAAAGAAAACGTTACACACACACACACACACACACACACACACACACAAAATAGAGTTTTACTCAACCATAAAGAAAAATGAAATTATTTCATTTGTGTAACTAGATGGAACTAGAAAACATCATACTGAGTGAAATAAGCCAGACACAGAAAGTCAAGGGTTAAATATTTTCTCTTATATGTGGAAGCTAGAGAGTAATAAGGAAATTTTTTAAAAGAGCAGGGAGGGATCTCACGAAAATAGAAGGGAAAACAGTGGAGGAGAGGAAGGGGAGTTAAGGGGAGGGAGAAGGGATAGGAAAGGGGAGGAACATCATGTTCACGCATGAACACATCCTCATGTATGAACACATCATGTATGAAAACACACGTTTTCCACTTTTATGTCTAACATACCAATTAAAAATTAATCAGCAAAAAACGAGAGTGAGGAACAGCAAGATCAAACCTAAAGATGTAAGAGTAAGGCAAAGACAAGTTTAATATATTGGGAAAATAAAATAAGGCCAGTATGGATAGAAAGAAGAAACCAATAGAGGGCAAGTCAGAAGGGTAGATGGGCGATAGATAGGCAGGCCTCAGAATATTTCTCTTTATTCTGAGTGCAGTGGGAAGATGTTGAAGGGCTTGCATCACTGTGGTAACATGGCTTGGATATTTTAAAGATTACTGTGGCTACAAAGAGCAAGACACATGGTTGAAGGCTGTTAAGTGGCATAAGCAATGACAACTTAGTCTAGGAAGATAGTGGTGAGCTTGCAAAGAGTGGTTAGAATAGGACTACAGTTACTAACAGAGATGGCAGAAATGAAAAGAGGAAGAGAAGAAATGTTAACATGAAAATGCAAGAATGTCTCTTAGGCTTGTAGACTTAGACCAGATGGATGGTGGTGTCATATACTGCAGGTGTATATTGGACCACCTCTCCTGCCTGAATGTAGACTGCATGAAGTCTGGGAGCTTGTGTGTCTTGGTTATCACTGCACTGGGCAATTTAAGTCTCTCCCCCAGACTCTCCACTTTACCTTTCTTCCTGCCCTGTATCTGCTTGCCCTTCCACAGGTGCTGAAAAGCCAACTCTGTGGGCAGCTGAGTTCTGCCTCCTGGGTTGACTACACTGCAGCAAGTGGAATCTGAATTCCTCAAGTCTGTGAAAAGACCCGGGTGAGCAACACAGCGATCTAAAGGTATAGTATTAGCTCAGTGGACCAGTAGCAGCTCACCCAGTGGGCAATACAAAGTAGGATGGAGCCAGTAGGCAAATCCCCTCTACCTTTCCCCTTTCATGGCTAATCAACCAAGCACATGACCTAGTGACAGGCTGTGTCTCGTGAGCTCCTGAAGCAGTGACCTGCTTCATGACTTGTCACCTTGTATTTGCATCTCATTCTCCTCTGTCTTGCTTTCCCTTTCCTTTATTCTTACTGCTTTGAGTTCATACCTCTCACTAAAGCATTAGCTCCAGAGTACTGTCTCAGGTTTTGTTTTCCAGGGAACCTGAACTGAGGCAGGGAAATAAAAACTTCATTTTGGGACCTGTTAAATTTGAGAGATCTACTTAATATCAAATAAGGATATTGAACATGAAATACTCTAGAGTTCAGAGAAAAAGTCTGAGTCAATCAAGATTTTTCATCCTTAGCACTATTGACATTTGGGCCAGATCCTTTTTTGTTCTTATTGCTGTGGAGGGCTATCCTGTGGATTTTAGGATGTTCATCAGCATCCCTGAATTCTACCCACTAGATGCTGGTAGCACCTGTCCTCAGTTGCTGCCGCAGTCTGGCTGCAGCAAAATAACCGGGGGGTGACGAGCAACTTGTGTACATTGATACAGCAGGAGAGGGAGCCGTTTATTGTAGGACAGGAGGGGTATATATACATTCCACACAGCTTATCTAATTAACATAAACTCGATACAGCAGTCAACCAATAAGGAATCTCCACACTTAATGGCTCGCTGGCGTTACTTCACAAACCACTCCCTCTGGCAAAATGCCAGGAGCCATCCAGACTTGTTTACAGACCTTAACAAGTTGCAACAACCAAAAATATCTCCAGCCACTGCCAAAGTCACCCTCAGGTGAGATCCACTGGGATAGATGTTAATTAAAGCCAGAATACTGGATGAGAGCACTTGAACATAAGGGTAGAGAGAGAAGAGGAAATGTGCAAATATTGTGCTCTAGATGCTGTAATGCTAAGAGGTCAAGAAAAGAAGGACTGGAGAGTGTGGTGGCTGTAAAAACAAATGAAAACTGTGTCAAGAGGGCAAGATCAACTTTGCTGCCTACAGCTAGTATGATAAGAAGAACGAGAAACTGAGAATTGACTATCAGACTAGGGAAAATGGAGTTGAAAAGAAATTGAGGTAGAACTGATGATATTGGGTAAAAACAACTCTTGAAGTTTTGGGTGTCAAGGGGAGCAGATGACTAGAGTTTTAGGCTGAAGGAAGATGAAGGGTGAAAGACTTCTTTAAGATGAGAGCTCTGACAATACACACACACACACACACACACACATATATATATATATATATATATATATATATGTATATATATATTTAAAGATAGAGAAGAGAGAGAATTTTTTAATATTTATTTTTCAATTTTCGGGGGACACAACATCTTTATTTTTATGTAGTGCTGAGGATCAAACCCAGCGCCCTGCGTATGCCAGGCAAGCGCGTTACTGCTTAAGCCACATCCCCAGCCCCAATATATTTTTATGTTAATGGAGAGGATAGAAAGGAAAAATTTTTGGTGCAGTAGAAAGAGGAAAATGATAGGGACATTCTTGAGAAGGCAAAAGGAGAATGAGATCTGAGACCCCAAAAAATGGATTGACCTTGGATAAGGACAGTTTTTCTATAGGAGAGGAAAGGGCAGAGAAAGCACAGGGACAGATACAGGTAGCTGAACAGATGTATCTGATTTGTGGACATCACTTATGCCATCAGAAGAATTTTCTCAAGAGAGATCATCAGTTAAAACTGAGGGTGGGTAAAGAAGTCTTGGAAATTGGAGATGAAAACTGTGAAATAACCAACTAGGAGAAGAGCAAAGCAAAGAGATTAGGAATGCAGCCCAGCAGGATCAAGGACTCACTCTTGCTAAGGGACCATGCTTTTAAGCAATCAGACCCCGAGTGTTTCAGAGAAACTTGGATGAGGGTCATGGAAGAATTAATGCTGATGATCTTTTGTGGAAAATGTGTAACTAGTTTTAAATATAGCATCCTTCTTGGGATTTTTTTATTTTTTATTTTTTATGATCATTTTATTTATTTATTTATTTATTTTTAGTTTTGTTGATTTTATTTTTTTAAACACACATCAGTGGAATGCATTGCAGTTCTTATTACATATAGAGTACAATTTTTCATATCTTTGTATATAGAGTATATTCACACCAATTCATGCCTTTATACATGTACTTTGTTTTTGTTTGTTTGTTTGTTTTGCATTACCATTCATATTACACATGGGGGCAGGGGATTAGCAAGGGCAGTGGAATGTGATGGACATCATTATTCAAAGTACATGTATGAAGACTTGAATTGGGTGTCAACATACTTTATATATAAACAGATATGAAATATTGGGATTGTCTTTTTTTAAGTATTGTGTAGTAGAAAGGCAAGAGGTGGCATAAGAAGATGTGGTCTTACCAGACAGGATCTGTCCCTGAGGGCTCACCTCAGATTTTGCAGTGTTACAAGCAGAGGAATAGTGATCTTACAAAGTCCGAAGTGTAACTGTAAGAAGTAATATACAATAAGTAGGAGTTAAGAAGAGTCACCAAGGATTGAAGATAACAATGAATATAACTGGGGTACTCTTGTTGACACTTGTGATTTGATTCATCTGTGGAAGATCCCCAGGGGCCTGAGAACCCTCTGAAATAGTGCATATCTATAATCTTATTTCTCAGGACAAGATCCTTAAGTAATTTTATCAAAAACTCAGAGAGATTACACTGGAACAGTTAAAAACCTGAATTTTTAAATTAGAGATAGATTCTAATTCAATCTCTCTGATCTTGGATAAATTCCTTCATCACTTTGCATTCTCATCCCCTTATTTACCAATAAGGAGATGGAACTTTACATATGTAAGATGTAGTATCTATATCACAGGCTATTGTGAGAATAAAATGCAAATCAAATTCTGATCAGTGCCTGGCACAAAGTTTATGTTCAATGAAATGCCAGCTTCGAAAAAAGAAGAAGGAGGAGAAGGAGAAGATGACCAAATAACTCAGGAACTATTACATTAGAAGGATCTTTAACATTCACCAATATTTACAAAGAAAAAAAATAACAATTTCTAGATATTTAACAATCAGAGAAAAGAATAAATAGCCTTACCATCAGGAATCTTTTACATGTAGCTTGGGGTGGTGTCACATAACTGTAATTCCAGTGATTCAGGAGGCTGAGGCAGAAAGAGCACAAGTTCCAATCTAGTCTCAGCAACTTAGCAAGGACCTTAGCAACTTAGTGAGACTCTGTCTCAAAAATTAAAAAATAAAAAGAGCTGGGGATGTGGCTCTGTGATTAAGCACTTCCAGGTACAATCCCCAGTGCAAAAAAAATTTAATTGCATAGGGATGCTTACTTCCTATGCCAAAATAAATTTCCACATGGACCGCAAATGTAAATACATAAAAAAAATGAAAGCCATAAATTCTAGGAGAAAACATAAGAAAATNTATATATATATATATATATATATATATATATATATACACACACACACACACACACATACATGCAAATATACATGGCAACACTGGACAACACGCAGGTAGGCAAGTCAGAATGCTGATCTTTTAGAAGTGGGAAACAAATTAGATAAGTCCTGTGATTGACCTGGCTTTCTGCCTAGAGGTACTTTCCAGAAGTGGAACCCAAGCAGAGTCTGACAGTTTCATGAGCCAGGGGTTAGAATCTGGTGAGGCTGAGGCAGCTGAAAGTCGTAGGCAAAGTGCTAGAGAGGAAGGGCCCACACAGAGAAAAAGCAACAGAAATCCACAGAGTTCTCCCATTTAATCTGTTACTGAATAATAAACCACACATGGGTAGGGTAAAGTTATTTAATATTTAAAAATTAGTGCAATTCACTGAATTGAAAGAATCACAGGAAATTCTCAGGAGATTCAGAAAAGCTCTTTGAGAAAATTCAACATGCATTCATGATTAAAACAAAACATTCATCACACTGGAAATAGAAGGAACTTCCTCAACCTGATGAATGACATCTACACAAATAATGTACAGCAAACATTATACTTAATAGAAAAAAGGCTAAATGTTTCCTCCTAGGATCAGGATGTACTCCTATTGCCTCTATTCAACACTGCATCAAAGGTCCTCACAAATGCAGTAAAGAAATAAAAGGCATGTGGATTGGAAAGGAAGAAGGAAAAGTGTCCTTATCACAGACAAGCATGATTGTGTACATAGAAAATCCTAAGGAATCTACAAGAATGCTACTATGAATAATAAGTGAATTTAACAAGACTAAAAGATACAAGGTGAATATATAAAAGACAGTAGTATCTCTACCATTTACAATAACATCAAAAAACTTGAAACTTAGATTAATGTAAGAAAATATATTACATGCAAACTTGTACATGGAAAATTATAAAATATTGCTGAGGCTGTGGCTCAGGTGGCTGAGACAGGAGAATCATTAGTTCAAAGCCAGCCTCAGCAATGGCAAGGCACTAAGCAACTCAGTGAGACTCTGTCTCTAAATAAAATACAAAATGGGGCTGGGAATGTGGCTCAGTGGCCAAGTGCCCCCGAGTTCAGCCCCAGTACCCACCCCAAATATATATATATATATATTTGATTAAAATATATATATATATATATATATATATATATATATGAGAGAGAGAGATGAAAGAAAACCTAATTAAATTGAAAGATATACTATGATCATGGATTGGAAGAGATTGTTGTGATATCAGTTCTCCCCAACTGAACAAATATTCAGCTTAACCACAATCAAAATATTAGGAGGGGGCTGACGTTGTGGCTCAATGGTAGAACACTTGCCTGGCATGTATGAGGCACTGGGTTTGATTCTCAGCACCACATAAAAATAAATAAATAAAAATTAAGGTATTGTGCCTATCTACAACTAAAAAAAAATTTAAAAAGTTATCATCCTGATTCTAAAACATATATGAAAATACAAAGAACTTAGAAAAGCTAAAAGAAGTCATAAAAACTTAGATATAGGATTTATACTACCTCATTTTAAGTCTTTCTTTAAAGCTACAATAATCAAGACAGTGAAGTATTGATATCACCCTTATAATTAAAGAATAAGGAGACAAACAACAAATTAAAAATGGTCAATTTAAATAGACACGTCACAATAGAACATAGACTGTATGATTCCATTCATATGAAATTCTAGAACAAGCAAACAGTGGCCTGTCGTTTCATCCCTGGTACCAGGGATGAGGGGATTGATTGCATAGGGGCATAAAAGAACTTGGAGGGTCCTACATCTTGATTGTGATGGTTACATGGGTGTCTGGTTTTATCAGAAAATACCTCATTAAAAAGTCAATATTTAATTAGATTGAGCTTACAGAAGAAGTTTAGAAACCTCCTTAATTTTCAAGGACTTAACCTGTAAAGATTTCTTTAAAAAACTGCTCTGAGTTGCTCTTGAAAGGAAGAGTAGATCAGTATGAAGGACTGGAAGAATATTCTGCCATACTAGAACCATTTGGGCAGGCTCAGGATTTGAAGGAGGATGGCATTCAGAAATTTACAAAAAGCAATTATTGTGCACCTATGATAACTCAATCATTGTACAATATATCAGAGACCAAGAAAGAACCCCTGAATTCTAGTTGTACAGAAGTTAAGAGGCAATTCACAATGCAATAGACAAACACATTAACGGAACAGGTAAAAGTGTATTAGGAAGATTAGCCCCTAACCAAGCCTTGGGAGCAAGGGAAGAATTCTCAGGAGAAGTAACAAAATAATAAGCAATATAAAGTAGAAGGTATGGAAGTGGGAGTGCCTTGCAGAATAAAGGCAGCAGCATACTCTAAGGCTCTAATGTGCAGGTGAGTGCTGAGCATGCTCAAAAACCCAGAACTTAATTTAGTATAGCTGGAGAGTCAAGGCAAGGAGATGAAGGCCAAAAGAAGAGACCAGAGAAGTTGGCAGGAGCCAGTGGAGAAGCCCCTTGTGAGTGACTGTGGAAGCCCTCTTGGATTCCTCCTGAACTTCCGGGTCCCCAGCAGAACTCCCTTCCACAAAACCACACACCAGAAGAGAGCCCTACTGCTCCAGGTGTCTTATTTAGGAATTGGCCTGTGACAGAAGTCTAGCCCAGGAGGTGTGAGGGGGAGTCTTCTGGAGGTCCTCAGAAAGAGGTTTCCTCAGTGATAAGAGGAACCCATAGAAAAACTGCTTTCTGTTCCTTCTCTAGATGTCATGTCTGAATGAGTCACTGTTATAACCATCCTGTTAGCAGCCCAAATGATTAAGCCAGCACTGACGATGTCATAGCAGAAGAGGAGGATAAAAGATTCTGGAATCTGGTGACCTTATTGAGCTACTGAATCAATCAGCCATGAAGATTTCTTACCATGGAAATGTTATACAGTTCAATAACTTTCCTGGTGGTTAAGTTAGAGCGCAGCTTGCTCATTAGACCTCATTAAAGAACTTCTCATTAAAATGTTTAAACAGACTTGCACAGTATAGATGATATTTGGAGAAATCATTTTGATGTGGAGATTGTGTCAGAACTCTTTCTTGTGAAATATGTGACCCAAAATGATTTAGACAGGAAAATAAAAGATATTTCCTGGCTAAGAAAATTGAGCACTTTTCAACAGGTCTGAAACTTCAGGAAGGTTTTATCCAGTTAAATTTTTATCCTTCTCTGTTTCTCCATTCTTCTAATCCTAAGGGCAGTCTTTACTCTCAAGCAGGCCCCTGTTGTGTGTGTTCCCAAAATGTCTTCCAGCAACTTCCGAGGCTATATCTCTCCTGTCAGGTAGGAAACAGGTTCACTTAATTTAGAGTTTGATGGAAATTTGGAATTAAGTCTTAGTGTCCCTGAGTGGCCTGACTTGGATTCTTTTTTCATCCAAAAACCAGTCACTAAAGTCAGGAAGATGGGATATGCTTACTGGATTGAGGGAAATCAAAATCCTTCTCTGAAGACAGGAAGGGGATCATCTCATACAAGTTATGAGATTAAAAATTTCAGAGTACTGTTGAAAAGGATAAAAGAAGCCAGACATGGTGGCACATGCCTGTAATCCCAATGACTCAGGAGGTTAAAGCAGGAGGATCTCAAGTTTGAGGCCAGCCGTAGCAATTTTTGCAAGGCTCTAAGCAACTTAGTGAGACCTTATCTGAAAATAAAAAGTAAAAATGACTCAAGGTGTAACTCAGTGGAAGAGCACCCCTAGATTCCATCTCTAGTACCAAGACAAGGAGGAGGAGAGGAGAGCAGGAGAAGGCAGATGCTAGGGAGATGATTGACAAGTGTGTGGAATAGTGGGTGATAGAGTAAAAGATGGCTCCCAGGTCTCTGGCTTTGGCATCCCAGAGAAACATGCACAAAGAGGAGAAAGCACTTCAGAAAATCAGTTAAGATAAGAGATGTAGTTACCAACTGGTCCTTCGTTATCTTGCATGGAAACGGCACTTTCAATGAAGTAGTAGGAACAGATGCCAGATTGCAGAATTCATGGAGTAAGCAAGTGATGTTAGGGCAAGTTGCCATTCTTTAAAGAAACTTGGAACTACAGGGCAGGAAAGAGAAGGGAAGATAATAGTTAAGGAGTCCATTGGATGGAGGGCTTTTTTCTTTTTCTTTTTTTTTAAATGTGGGAACGATTTGAGTATGTTTAAATGCTAAAGATGGTAAGTGAAGAAAATATGAGAAAGATCAAGTTCAAACAAAACAGAGAAAATAAATGAGATAATTAATATAGAAAGATCTCTGGGAATAAGGAGTAGAGGGATCCAGGGTACAACTAGAATAATCTTAAAGAAGAGTATGGGACCATTTCCTTGTGATAGAAGGGAAAGGAAGGATGGAAGAAGTGTATTACTGCATCTGTAATGGAAAAGTGAATTCAAGAAACTGATGGAGAAGACCCTGAAAGTTTCCAGTTTCTCAGAGAAGTAGATGCTAACTATTGACAATCACATGAACAGGCACCATAGAAGGTGGAAGCTAGTCTCTAAGAAGCACAGAAGAGAGGATGGATTAGGAAAGCATATAGAACCTTGATGCTCTCCCCACCCCAACTGGAAGATTCATGCTCCTTTACCGCAGACTCAGTCTTACTCAGTGTCAGAATCCAAAGGCTGGATAATCTGTTCAACTTTTGTCCATTAGATGACCTCCAATGCACTCTAACTCCACCCCAGAGGGAAGCCCAGAAGTATTTTCTATCCTGGCAACCCACTTTCTAATCCATTGCCTCCCTCTCAGGATCCCAGAGTCAGCCTTTTCTTCCCAAGGGTAGAGTGGAGAGAAATTTCCATCTCTTGTGCTAAGCCTACAGAGACTCATGTTTATACATCTAGTAGTAGCACAATGAATGATAGGGCCCTCAGTAAAGATCCTTGCAAGAAAAGGTAGCTTCTACCTAGCTAATATCAATCAATTCTCATGGTAATAAGCAAACTGTGTTATTTTGGAAAAGGCCCCCACTCTACCAGACATGAGATGCACAAATGAAAAGGGCAGATATGGAATGATCACAAGAAAGCATCAAAGACCCAGTTGAGATAAAAAGGAAAAAGCAAAAAAACAAAAACAGGATTCATTTGTGTGTTTCTCCAGAAAACAATTTAGCATCTCAAGTGTTAAGCAGAAAAAGAAGTTGATAGTATTAGGTAAAAAATCATGAAAATAGTTGTTAAAGTGATGTACATGGTCATAAGTATAAAACAGAGCTGAACATAGATCATATTTTTACAGGGTTTGAATCCCCCCCCCCAAAAAAAAACACTCATGTCGAAGTTAACTGCCATGGTACAGTACTACCATGGTATAGTACTAAGAGATGGATAGATAGGTCATGAGGGCTCTGCTCTCATGAATAAGTTAATGTCACTATGTAGTGAGTAGATTAGTTATTGCAGGAGTAGGTTCCTGATAAAAAGATGAATTTGGAGGTGGAGATGTAGCTCAGTGGTAGAGTGAGTGCTTTGCAAGTGTAAGACCTGGGTTCAATTCTCCAGTTTGGCTGATATTTCTCTTTCTGGGTTGCTTGCTTCCTTGCCCTTTGCCATATTATATGATGCAGTATGAAGGCCCTCACCAGTTGCCAGTGCCCAGCTTCTGGATTTCTCAGCTGTAGTACCTTGAGCCAAATAAACTATTTTGTATGAATCACCAAATATATGGTAATCTGTTATAGCAACAGGAAATGGACTTAGACAATTTCTAACTAAAAATACACATGCTAGGAGTGTTTACATCTTAAAATGATTTTTAGTAAGAGTTCATCTGCCTAAAAGACCCCTATTGCCTGATTTTCTCCATATTGTAGCAGACTCATAAATGTCTTCAGAAGTAAAATTGGAGCCTGCTTTAAGTATTCAGCCCAGTAACTTACCAAATCTCCATCACAAGAAATGCTACTCATAAAAGATTTTTGGAAAGACATAACTTACACTGTCCAACACGATAGCCATTAGCCATGTATGGCTGTTTACATTTAAATGGATCACAACAAGAGTTGGGCTTGTGCTCCTCAGGCCCTGGCCTCACAGCAAGTGTGTGACAGCCCTGTGCAACTAGTATTGACCATTCCAGACAGTGCAAACAGGACATCTCCACCATCACAGAAAACTCTATCAGACAATGCTGCTTTTGGGTCACTCCAGGCCATCAGTGAGCTCATGCAAGGGGAGCAGTTTGGGTGCCTCATAGAATTGTTTTTATGTTTTTAGCCTGCAATGAGGAGCATCCAAAGAATAAAAGTCCTTTTCACTCACGATGTAACTGTCGTCAGGGCTTCATGGAAAACATCATTCACTATGTCACACAATGACTTCTTTTATGGAGATCCCTGGAAGACATTCTCAGTGTCAGAGAAAGCAAGGGTTCCCTTGAAGAATTAACTGTTTTCATCTCATGATTCTTGAAGCCAATTGCACTTGCCTGGTTGCCCTCGGGTAAACATAGAGCCACATCTGAAGCCTACATTCAGCAACCAAATAGGACACCATGGTGTTTATTTCTCTGCATGTATATGTGTATATCTGCCCTTATTTCCCTCTAGAATTTATTTAATTTTTAAGTTGTACTTTTTAAACCTCACAAATTCTTCCTAACATAACTAATTAAAACAAATTTTTGAAAAGAAAATATAAGATAGAACCATCATACGCATACACATATATTGCATGCATGCCGTTATCTCTCATGCTCAACTGCGATATGCATCCCTGGATGAGAACATTAATAAAAACACAGACCCTTAAATATAGCTCTTAAGCACCATAATTCATCACTCTGGTCATTCTCAGACACCCAGGGCAGTAGCCTAAACCATTGCTTTTCTGTTTATAACATCAGTCATAACTAAGGTGACACTGTCATGTGACAAATACTCAAAAATATTAAAGCCCTACATTTCCAGGGACTTGACCTCACTAACAGGTAGCTTTTGCTATCAGGTTAGTAAGAAAAACATAAATACAATTTTAATGGTTTCCAGAGTGGTTACAGTGATTGTGTGTGTGTGTGTGTGTGTGTGTGTGTGTATGTGTTTTAGTGAATCATGTATCATTTTTTAAAATCCTAATCATTTAGGAGCATAATACTATTGCTCTTGCTTCAGACTAATGAAACCTTCTAAAATGCCAGTCTTATCTCTTTGCCTGATTATATGACATACAGTTACTTACATGATATATTAGTTCACAAATAAATACAGTGCTTATTTACCTAACATAATTAAAGAGAGGGATTTCATAGAAAAGTTAAGTAGACTTCAATTCATAGTTTCCAAACCAATCTTGTTTCTTCTTTCTTTTCACATCTTATGAGAGAGGGAGAAGGGTGAGGGGACTATTCTCAATATCTTGCATTTTTCAACCTTTTAGTCATATCAACTTACTATTTGCAATATTTACAAGGCACATGTCTTTTTTGCTATTGAGAAGGCAAGAAAAAAGCACTGCCTACACCCTCAATAAATTTATAATCTTCTTTGTTAAGGAGACAAGACTTTTCTGAAGGTAAAATCACAGTCTTTGAAGGCAGGAAGTGAGTGGCACAAGCTCAGGTGACCTCAAGTGACTGAGTAAGTACTTGGGACAAGGGGACAGGTGGTGCGCACGGAGTGGGCTGCTGGGGCAGCTTTGCAGACGTGGTGATCTTCCAAAGCTCTGCGAAGGGGAAGAGAATCCTGCTGTTGATGAGGGAGGGGAGGAGAGAGCAAAGATGCCGCCATGGGCAGCATAGGACCTTTCAGGAGACAATGGACAGGTCAATCTGGTGGAAGCACGCTCAAGTGGAGTTGCTAATGAGCAGTGAGATGACAGACTCAGGCAGGAGGGAGAGGGAAGACCACGGAAGGAACTGCGAAAGCCCTGAGCAGTGGGCAATCCACGATTGAACAGCCAAGCCGTATCCATGCCACACCAATTACTTTGAGCCTCAGAAGAAATGTCAGAGCCAAATTGCATCCAGTTTTCAGTGATAATTTACAATCAAAGAAGGTAGATCCCTGATGTCATTCGTCATTCAGCACGTGACAATGAAATGTTTGAAATCTTCATCTTTGTATCATATTTTATGCTTTCTGAAGATCCTTGTTAGAAGTGTTTAACCTCATATAAACTCCTGGAGGTGGAGGAAGCAAGCACTCATTATCCTAAAACCATAAGGACAAGTGGCAAGAAGGACTGATATGCCCTTTGCTCATCAGCAGTGGTAGAGCCAGGCAGCGAACAGACCCTGACTCACACCTTCCTTGATTTCTCTTGACACCAGACAGCCTTCAGCTGCTGCTACTCCACTCGGGTACATTTGGAACTTGGAGTTCATTGTCAGTGACTTTGGGATTTTTTCCTTTAAACACTGCATTCTAACCAACACATGAAATACAGCGGGAACAGAGTGGGTCACTCAGAACTTTCTGATTTAGAGGGGGGTTATGTGAAAATTAGGAAAGATTGGCCATTCTTCCTTCCTGGGGTTTTCAGTTTAAGAAGACATGCCTTGTTGATTGGGATATTTGGGGTTCCTTCTCACCCAAAGATAGCAGGATGGATGGCTTGACATTTGGGGGCTTTGTGAGTTGCAATGATTCTGTGCTTCTCCTAACTGTTGGCTTGGATGACATTGTCAAGAGTCCAAATCTTATTTAAAGTGCATCAGAGATAAATGCAACTGGATGTAAGCAATGTGTTTATGTAGAATAACATTGTAAATATTTTATGGACTGCAGCACAACATAATTAAATATTTTTGCTTCTACGAAGAATTTCCATCTTCAAAACTACTGAAAAGGAGCTTATATATTAGGCACAAGAATTTTGCAAATAATTGAATACACTGTGGCTCCCAAATAGCTCTGCATCTCTCCAAAATCCTGTTGGGAACAGTCTTACCTATTGTTCTTAGGAAGGAATGTTTTCTCTTGGCAGCCTGATAGATTATGCAACTCATCTATTTCAGTAATTAACTTATTGAGCCATATGTGCTTTTTCCTTCTGTACTGTTAAGCATTTATCCTGCCTTTACTTTGTCCAGCCACTTCCCCAACCAAAGCAATGACCCATTCAACTATGATCAAGTTTCCAAAAGTCCCCTCTTCAACATCTGACCGATGCCAACACTTAATTATCCTTCAGTACTCTCTAAATCTCAGATGTCAAAGTATCTTGGAGACCAGGAAGTTAAGACTGACCTTGACTTAGAGCTCTCAGGTTGTATGGCTATTCTCAAGCCTTCTGTCTCTCCTGACCTTTGTTAGCTCCCAAACTTTTAATCATTGCTGAAATGACCTTATATCGAATCCCTCATTATCAGAAGACACCCTTGCCTTTTATTTAACAGAGAAAACCAAAACAGAACATACTGGTGATAAGCCCCCACACTTTACCGATATCCAGAAAACAGTTGACCCCAGCTATCTGTGCTTTATCTTCTCTAAGGCCAATGCCTCTATCTGAGCTTTGGACCCTGAACCCTCCCACCATCTCAAGAAACCTCATTATGGATTACCACCTCCTCTCCCTTGTATTTTTAAATTCCCTTTTTAGTGAACCCTTTTGGAAGACTTTCTGTCCTTTTATAAAAATGTGATAGTCAGCTTTTCGTTTCTGTGACAAAATACTTGAGAAAAACAACTTAAAGGAGGAAAGATTTTTGGTTCATAATTTCAGAGATTTTAGTCTATGGTTGGCCAGCTTCATTGTTTTAGGCCTGAGTTAAGGCAGGAAATCATGGTGGAAGGGTGGAAGGGTATGGTGGAGTAAAGAGACTCTGCTCATGGCAGCCAGGAAGTGGAGAGAGAGGGTAAGCAGCTAGGAACAAAATACAGTCCCCAAGCATACCCCCAACAATCCACTCCCTTCAACTAGGTCCCACCTCCCACAGTTTCACTTCCCAATAGTCCATCCAGCTTAGAACTCATCAGTGGATTAATCAGAGCCCTTGTGATCCAGTCACTTATCCTTAAGTCCACCTTGAAATTGGGGAAAAAGCCTTCAATTCATGAGCCTTTGGGGAAAAATCCAGATCCAATCTAACAAATTATATGTTTTCTCTATATACACACAGATGTGGGTTAAGGCACTTGGGTCTCTAATTGGTTATCTCTTGACACATTTTCCAACATACCTGTGGGTTGGTGTTAAAAAAATTTTTTTTTTGTTAAATATTGAAAAGATACAAATTAATATTTCTCAAAGAGATTTAAGACATTTAAAATTCAGTAAACAATCACATACTTAACTTCAGGCTTAATAAATAAAACATCACCACTACCTTTTTACTTTCAGGCTTAATAAATAAAACATCCCCCATACCTTTGAAATCCACAGTGGCCTCTGTGTCTCAGCCCCTTTCTGCCCCTGTGCCAAGGTAAATGCTCTCCCAAACTCTGGGTTTCTTACTTCATTCCTTTGTTTTTCCTTATAGCTTTACAACATTTGTTTTATATCCTTACATAGCATAATATAATTTTGTAAACTTTTGAATGTATTTAACAGACTCTCCTCAACATAATATATGTGTTGTTTTGTCATTTGCTTTTTTCTTAGTCAATATGATGGGCCTAGCATTCAGGCTTGCTTCATAGCTGTGTAATATTTCCTTTTACCAATGCATAACCATGGATTTACCCATTCCACTGTAGACACATGAATAGGTTATTTCAGTTGGTCTGCTTGTGTTGTGATTATAAACAGTGTTAGAAATGTATGTGTATAAAAATCAGTTTAAGCTCTATACCTAGAGGGCTGGGGATGTGGTTTAGTGGTAGGTGTTGGGCACTAGCATGCAGGAGGCCCAGGGAAAATACAGGGTATCTAGTATATCAATCTTTAATTTTATAAGATAATACCAAATAAATTTCCCAAAGTAGTTGATAAAAAGTAGTATTCCCACCAGCAGAATTGGTAGCTGCCCCACAAACTTATCATCACTTCCTATTGTCCACTTTTTAAATTTTGCCATTCTGATGGGCATGAAATATTTTGTATTTAATTTATTACTTTGATTTTTAGGGTTTTTAAAAATTGTGGTTCAATACACAGAACAAAAAATTTACCGTCTTAACCATTTTATGTGCACAGTTCCATGACATTGAGTCCATTCACACTGTTGTGAAGCCATCAGTACTATCTATCTCTGGAACTCTTTTCATGTTGCAGAACTGAAACTCCATATCCATTAAACACTAACTCCAAATTCCTCCCTCTCGCCACCATTGGCAACCACCATTTTCTATGAATTTAACTGTTCTAAGTGTCTCACAGAAGTAGAATCATATATCATCTGTCACTGTGTGACAAGGTTATTTCACTTAGCATAATATCCTCAACGTTCATACCTATCAGTGTGTGTCAGAATGTTCTTCCTTTTTATAGGTTAAATAATATTCCATTGTTTGTAGATAATACATTTTTTCTTATCTGTTGATGGATACCTTAGTTGCTTCCACTTTTTTGATATTGTGAAAAATGCTGCTATAAACATAGATATGCAGCTATCTTTTCAGGACCCTATTTTCAATTCTTCGGGTGTATACCTAGAAATGGAATTACTAGGTCTTAGGGTAAATTCTGTTTTTAATTTTGTGAGAAACAATCAGACTGTTTTTCAGAGCAGCTGTACCATTTTCTCTTTTTATTTGTTGACTTTTAGATATACAGGACAGTGGGGTGTATTTTGACATATTATACATATATGGAGTACAACCCATTCCAATTAGGATCCCATTCCAATTGAGCTGTACATAATTTTCCATTCCCACGTAGAGTGCACAAGAGTTCTAATTCCTCCACATTCTTGCCAATATGTATAATTTTCCAGGTTTGTTTATTTTTTTCTTAATTTAATCATCCTAACAGATATGAGCTGGGATATCTTTATTGTATTTTAATTTTTATTTCTGACCATTAATTAAATTGAAAAATTTTCATGATAACCATTCTCTTGGTGAACACTTACTTTTCTCCATTTTTATTTAGATTTTTTTCCCCATATATATTAATTTGTAAGAGTTCTTATATATGCTGGATATTAATCCTCTGTCAATTATGGTGCTATAAATTCTTCTTTCAGCTTGTGGTTTAATTTCACTTTCTCTATACTATACTTTTATGAACAGAAACTCTTATTGAATATTTTCCATTACAAATTGAATTTCTTATGAATTATTTAAGAGTCTTTGCCTACCCTATGCAAAAAGTTATCTTAAATTGTCTTTTAAAGTTTTTATAGTTTTATAAGATAATACCAAATAATTTTCCCAAAGTAGTTGAGTTACTCTATACACTCCCACCAGCAGTGTATAGAATTGGTAGCTGCCCCACAAACTTATCACTTCCTATTGTCCATACTTTTTAAATTTTGCCATTCTGATGGGCATGAAATATATACTTATCTACCTTCATATATAAATCTTTGAACTACTGAAATTAATATTGTTTATGCTAGGGGTTTGGTTTCTATGCATATGGACATCATAATTATCCAAATAATCCTTATTGAAAAGATCTTATTTTCCCACTGATCTATTGTGTAACTTCTATTATGCATCAAGGATAAATACATATATGGGTTTATTTCTGGGTTTCCTTTTCTGAATTACCTATTTACTGTTTCTATACCTCAGTCAATCCTATTTAATTACTATGCCTTCATATTCATCCTTAATATCTTTTCTTTTTCAGAAATATTCTGGCTTTTCTTGGCCTTTTGCTGGTTTGTGCATATTGTCAAATTTAATCAAATCAATTAATACTGTGGGGTTATTATTTGATTTGAGTCTAAAAATAAATTTTGGGGAAATAGACATTTTAATGAACATTTCATTCAAAAACAAGTAAATGTCTCCACTTAGGTCTTTGCTAATATCCTTCAATAAAAATTTTACCATTGCTCAACATAAAGGTCTTCTATAACTTTATTAGATTTACTTATAGCTACCTTATGTTTTTATGCTATGGTGGAAATGATACAATTTTTTAATATATAATTTCTAACAATTTCCAGGGCAGAGAAATACAATTTCATGTTGAATGGTACTTAGGGTTGATTTCAACATTGCTCCATTAGGACAGATCTTGGTTTAGAATACACATATTTTTTTTATAAATAATATCTACATCTGTGTCTATATCTATACACATATTTTAGATATTCATATTAGTTTAAGGAAAGTTAAGGAAACTCCCTTCTAATCCTAGTTTCCCAACGGTTACTATCATGAATAGATGAATTTTATTTATTCCTTTTTCCACCTAGACGGGATGACTTGAATAGCTAACAATTTTTTCCTCAAAGTTCTAGAGACCTCTGAGATCAAGGTGCCAAAAGTTTCAGTTTGTAGATAGCTGCCTTCTTACTCTATCTTCACATGGTAAGGAAGGTACTGTTGTAGGAGTGACACAGACACACACACACACACACACAAACAAACAAATCCCATCATGAGGGCACGACCCTCAGGACCTAAAGGTTACATCTCTAATTCCATCACATTGGGGGATCAGAGTTTCAACATATGAATTAAGGATAAGGGGGAGCCCCAGGCAATTCATAGCATTCTTTTTTTAATTCCTCTTTTAATTTGGTAAATTTAGTTTATTATTAAACATCCTCTGAATTCTTCAGGTAAACCCAATTTTGTTTGTTTTGTCATGCTATCTTATTTTATTTAGAATTTTTGTATTTGTATGATATACAAAAGTACAACTATGCATATATGAAATGCATGAGTGAGATTGGCTTGTTAGATATCAAAGTTATGGTAGCTTCATAAAATGAATTAGAGAGCCTCTAGCCTTTTGTGGGTACACTATGGATAGTTCTGTAAATATTAGACTTTTCCACTAAATTTTAGTAGTATTAATTAGTAAAACCAACTGATTATTTCTTTATTAAAAGATTTTAACTTTTAATTTAATTATCACTTCAAGGTAATAAGATTAATCAAGGTATCTGTTTCCTTTTTGAATTAGTTTTTACATACAGTATATTTCCTAAGAAGTCTAGATTTTCAATATTGTTGGATTGAACTTGCTAATGGTGTCTTATTATTTTTAAATTCTACAACATTTATAGTTAGTTATATCCCTCTTTTTATTCCAAATATTGTTTATTTTCACCTTATATTTTTTATCATTTGTCCATCAGATTTTTCAATTTTGTTATATCTTTCAAAGAACCCATTTACATTTGTTAATCCACTCTACTATATATATCCTATTACACAAATTTCTGCCTGCCTTATGTTTTCCATTAAAGGTAATGTTTCTTCCCAAAGGTACTTTTTCCTGAAGTATATGTATTCTTTAGGGCAGGTCCTCTGGTATTGAACTTACTTTTTATTTGAATATTTTGGCTCCTTATTTTTTAATGTTTTAGAATTACAGTATTTTCTTTGAACTCCTTTAGGTTCTTTGGAAAGTCTAACATTAATCTTATTGTTCCTTTGTAGGTAATTTGTCTCTTTTCCTTTTGATGCACATAAAAGTTTCTGTCTTCAGTTCTCTGTAGTTTCCCTCCAATGAATCCAGATATTAATTTTGTTCATTCATCTTGTGTAACTTATTTTTTAATATGTGAACTGATGCCCTCCCTCAGGCTTTTTCTTCTTCAAATATTTTCTGTGCCTCATTTTCTCCCTGCTTCTTCTGGAATTATATTTTTTTAAAATGTTTTTACTTCTCCTCTGTATTTTTCATCCTTTTATCTCATTGTGTTCCCTTTTGATTCATTTATTTTAATCTATCTTTTGGTTCATGAATTTTCCCTTCCTTGGGGTCAGTTCTGCTACTAATCCCATCATTTCACTTCATTTCCAGTTTTTATGTTTTTCAATTCTAGAAACTTTTTTGTTTAAACAAATCTAGTATCATATTTTTGCACACACTTGTACTTATTTATGGGGTACCCCACAACAATTTGATACATGTATACAATGCATAATGATCCAATCAGGATAATTAGCATTTCCATCTACTCAAACATTAATCGCTTCTGTGTGCTGGGGAACTTCTCACTCATATCGTCTTGTTTTCTTTTTTGTTCTTGTGTTTTACTGTGTACTGTTACTATCCTTACACAAGGTGTTTATGGGTGATCTTTCAAGGCCTAGGATGAAGGGTATCTTTATCCAGAAAGTTTTTTCCAGGCTCTGGGAAATACTACCATTCTAGGTCCACCTAAACAAAGTTCACTGCCTCACGTTCTTTGGACTTCCTAGCCAATGCCAGTCATATCTGCAAATCCCTGATAGGACTCTCTACTATCCCTCTACCTATCCTCTACTCCTGACAATTTAATTCCTCTTACCTTTACTCTTAGAGCTTCGATGCAACTTTACCTGGGTTTGGATTTCTCACTCCTCTTATTCTTATGGTGATCATGTTACATCCTGGTTGAATGGAAGGATGGTTTCCTATTAGAATTCCCACTTTGAGTGAGACTAAGACCTTGACTTTTTTCCTCATTACCCCATAGTTTACCCCAAAACTACGCCCTTGTTTGCTAGGATTAAGAATTTTCAAGACAAGGGACTCTGCTTTTCAGTTTCTCACTTTCCCTTAGATTTTTCTTTCCTTAGTATTTATTATTATCTCACCAACACATCTGCTTTTAAGAACATGTTTTAAAATTGTGATCTAACCTAGCTCACCATAGGAATTAGAATTGATCACCATCTCTTTACTCAGTATTGTTCAAAAACTAGAATTAATGAATTATTGTTAATTTTTATTACATATTATGATTATACATAATAATGGAATTCATTGTTTCATTTTTAAGAATTAATAAATTCTTAGATGTCCCTTTGGAAAGATTAATGTTCCAAATAAAAATGGACTCTTAGAGAAGATACCTCTCAAAAGAGGAATGAAGACAAAAGAATAAGATTAGAAATTCTTTGGTTTTGAAAGTGGCCTTATAATATCTGTGCTGATAGGTGTCAATAGAAGGGGAAAGAGAAATGGAAGAATGAAGGGATGAACAGGAAAGCAATGAAGGAAGGAAGGCACACATCCTTATGCACATGCATATGCTTATCTACCAATTCTATGTTTATATAATCGGTGTTTTTCTGCAGAAAGAATGAGCCTGGGCACGATGCTCTTAGAATTTCATTCCAACCTAATGATTCTAATTCTTTGGAAATCAATGGCTGAACCTCAATTTGGGTCAAAAGGAAATCTTCCTAAGAGGCCATGAGGTTGTTTTTAATAGATGTGGATAGTGGACATTATCATCAGTTTAAATTTCATGATCACGACAGCTACTGCTGCAAAATGGTATTTTAAGGATCTTAAAATATATGCCTGTTTGAACAAGTAGCCCAAATCAGCCTGCATTCTGACATTCTCAAAGCTCCCTGGGTCTCTGCATTTGCTTTATTATAATAATAGAGTGTCTCCTTTGCATATTTTTGCTGGCATGTCCTTTTGGCAACATCTTCTTCATCCATCACTACTGGTGGCTACAGTTGCACGTGGACAGGATTTTGGCTTTGATCAATAGGTTCTTTTTGCAAGGGACCCATGGTTGGTCAAGGTGATTTTGGATATCTGGAACACAGTTTTTCCTTGGAGACCAAAAGACTTTACTCCCAACTCATTTGAATTTTAGTGTTACCAAATGGCTTCAAAAATCTGCATTCATCCTCAGACCTTGAGGCCACCTTTAGAATTTGCAGTCTCTAAGTGTCCCTACCTCCCATCTCCCTCTTATCCAATATGCCTGGCATACCACAATCAGACTCATGTCCCCGAACACGTTCTGGGTAAATCTCTTTTTTGATTTATTTATTTATTCTTGTTTTATTCTCTAGATAGAGAATAAAACAGTGGTTACCAGGGGCCAAGGCTGGGGAGAAGGAAATGGGGAGATGTAGGTGAATGGATATAAAGCAGCAGACATGTAGGATGAGCAGGTCTAGAGGTCTAGGATCCAATATGAGGACTATAGGTGATAAAATTCTACTGTTAGGGATTGTGCCATGAGAACAGATTTTTATCTGATCTAGCCACACACAAAAAATATGGTAACTATGAGAGATGAAGAATATATGAATATATATATTCTTCACTATAGCAACTATTTTACTATCCACATTATAGAAACATCATAACATCATCTTGTATACCTTAAATGCACACAATAACACTTTGTCAAGAAAAAAAAAGAGTGTCCTTCAATCCCAACATTTTGGGGGACAGGTAGAGGATGCCCGGGATTGAAATCAGGGGCACTCGACCAGTGAGCCACATCCCCAGCCCTATTTTGTATTTTATTTAGAGACAGGGTCTCACTGTCTTGCTTAGTGTCTCATTTGTGCTGAGGCTGGCTTTGAACTCGTGATACTCGTGCCTCAGACTCCCTAGCTGCTGGGATTACAGGCGTGTGCCACCACACCCAGCTCTCTCCCATCTTTTTGATGTTCCGTCTTTCAGTCTTTCAGTCTTATTCCCTGCTTCTGCTGCTCAGCCCCCACCTGCTCCTTCGCTTGGGCTGATCTCCTGACTCCCATTCCCTCATCATGAACATCTTCATTTCCCACCTTTGCACCTGTGGTTGGAAATGGGGAGGTGCTGACCCAGGGCTTTCTGGATCCCTCCTTCTTTTCTACCCCCGACCTCCTACACTGACCCCTGTTCACTTCATCACCCCGACCAGAGTTTCCCTCTCTGATTCTTAGTTATCATTCTTATCAGTGCTTCACAAACACTAGTATGCAGAAGGATGGGGTAAATACCACCTCTTGCCTTTTCTTTATTCCTTAGATATAGTAATTGCCATGCTTTAGATACAAGGTGTCCCCCCAAAGCTCTTGTGGTAGATAGTACAAAGAATTTTCAGAGGTGAAATGTTTGGGTTATGAAAGCCTTAACCTAATCACTGGATTAATCCACTGATAACGGATTAGCGTAGGCAGGTAGGGTGTGGCTGAAGGATGTAGGCACTGGAGGAGTGCCTTTGGGGTTTATATTTTGTCTTTGGTGAGCAGAGCTCTCTATCTCTGCTTCCTGGTGGCCATGTCCTGAGCTGCTTTCCTCCTCCACTCCCTTCCACTCTGATGCTCTGCCTGCCTCTGCCCAGAGCAATGGAGCCACCATTTATGAACTGAGGACCTCCGAAACTGCAAGCACCAAATAAACTTCTCCTCTGCTAAATTGTTCTTGTCAGGTATGTGGCTACAGCAACAAAAAAAGCTGACTAAAACAGTATTAATAACAGCCTTTATTAAGTGTTTGAGTTATTTATTTTAATCCTTGCCACATCCCATTTTATTGATGAAAGCAATAAATAAAAATAAAGTCTGGGAAGTAAAGCGACTTCTCATTTACTCAAGGGCAGAGTTGAGATTTAAACCCAGAAATACCTGGCTTCAAAATAAATAATTATAATTCACTAAATTTGATGATAATAGAATTTTACTACCATTATCCCATTTCTTGCCTTCTTTCCAAGAGACCCTAGTAGATCATTTTGTTGTTTAAGATGCAATGTGGGAGCTTCCAATCACTCCTGCAAGGTAGGCGGGCCTACGACCCACCGGCAGAAGAGGAGCAGCGGCCTGCTGAGAGGCAGAGCCGCCCCCTCCCCCTGCGCCTGCAAGGTAGGCGGAACTGTGACCCACTGGCAAAACAGCCCCAGAGGCCTGCAGAGGGGCAGTGCCGCTGCCTGCGCCTGCAAAGTAGGCAGAACTGCGACCACCAACAGAACAAGCCTAGCGGCCCGCAGAGGGACAGAGCCGCCGCCCGTGCCTGCAAGGTAGGCGGACCTGCTACCGACCGGCAGAGCAGGCCCAGCAGCCTGCCAGCGTGGTAGACACATTGCCCCAATTGGAGGAGGGGCAGAGCCGCCGCCCGCGCCTGCGAGGGAGACTTTGCAACTATACAAGACCAATATAAATATATAGGGGGAAAATTCAATAGCACAACAGTTTCACCAAG
>NW_026000171.1:3587150-3607076 GCF_001458135.2 Marmota marmota marmota
GGGAAAAATAATACAAGGGGGACAAATGAATGTCAGTAGAGGGGGCAGAGAGAGAAGAGGGGAGGGGAGGGGAGGGGAGGGGGGATAATAGAGGATAGGAAAGGCAGCAGAACACAACAGACACTAGTATGGCAATATGTAAATCAATGGATGTGTAACTGATGTGATTCTGCAATCTGTATATGGGGTAAAAATGGGAGCTCATAACCCACTTGAATCAAAGTGTGAAATATGATATATCAAGAACTATGTAATGTTTTGAACAGCCAACAATAAAAAATTAAAAAAAAAAAAAAAGATGCAATGTGGTACGAAGAAAAAGGCAGGCTTTGGAACAAGGACCAGAGTTTGGAATTGCATCTTCCAGACTTACAGATGATCTGGCTTTGGGAAAATGACTTATCCTCTCTGTCCTTTGATTTTCTGATCTCCTCAAATAAGGTCACAGTGCCTTGGAACCCAGAACAGAGCCCACTATATCATAGACTTTCCATAAATACATGTTGATTAATTTCTCCCCTCTTTCTCTTATTTTCTCTCATTCCTTCTTTTTTGTTATTATTTAAAATTTTATTTCAGATTGATTACACTCTCAAGTGCAACTAGAAGACGCAGAAATTTGAACACCGGATTTTTTAATATAATAGAATGATCGTAAATTTCATATATGATAATGGTACTGCAGTTATGTTTTCAGGGGTGTTCTTAATTTCAAAGACACATACCAAAGAATTTATGTGGGAAGCAATATGATGTCTAGGATTTGTTTCAATAAAACCCTATAAGACTAGGGATCAGGGATCAGGAGTGAGTAGGATGTGAATGAAACAGGATTGGCTTTGAGTTGGTCCCTGTTGAAGCTGGACAGTGGGCACTTGAGAACTTAACTACACTATGTCTCTACTCCCGTGTATGTTTCAAATTTTCCAAAATAAAGCATTTAAATGTCCAGTGCAGAAGACTCAAGCCTCGGTATCTTCCCCCATCCTCACCAAAGTGCCCGATGCTTGCCTAATCACATTCTGGGCAGCTCTTCTCCTTGCTTTCCCTAGTCCTTGCTGGACGATTTCCAAATCCGTGCCAGCAGAGCACCACACTACCTCAGCCCCCGCACTTGGCATTTGGACAAAAATCTTTTCCTGACCCCAGATGGCAGCCCAGCTTCCTCAGTCTGATCCTGTCAGCATATTTTTTCCAGGCTCCTGATTCCTGGATGTGGCAGCAGTAAAACCAACCAAGAGTGTTTGGCCAGCCCCCTCTGGAGCAGGTATTTCCCATTTGATGCCATCAGCCATCTGAGCATGCTGCTTCCAAGAGCTCTGAGTAAGAATTTCAGATTGCAAACCACGCTCCTAGACTCCTGGCAAGGGTGTTCCTGAGGCATGGAGGGCCAATGGTGGAATAGACAGGGATATTACTGATGATTAACAGAAGAGTTGATACAAATGAACAATGTATGGGTTGCGTTTATGGGGAAGCTGGCATGAACAAGGGGAGGAAAATAAAGAGCCAGCCGAGATGCTCTGCTATTTGCCACATCATCCCTTAGGTGAAATACACACTGGATTCCAATCTCAATGAATAAAAGGATGGAGTTGATTGAGTTTTCCAGTCTTTATGATGGGAGGAGCAAAAGGAAAATGATGAGTGATGGGAATTAGGCCACGTTGGTGGGGAGGCCTGGACATGGGACGTCAGCAGGTGTGCTTGAGGACCACCCTTTGAGGGCTGTGTGTGTGTGTGTTCTGTGGGGTCATAAATCTACAGGGTCAGTTATGTACACAGCTCCTCCCTCTGGGTTGTGACTTCAGGCCAGGTCACTCGGGTTGAAATATATGAATATGATGGCTCACTAATGGAACAGCTGATACAAATGATCAGTTGTGTGGGTTGCATTTTATTAGCAGTTGGCACGAGCAGGATGAAATCAAGATACAAGAGTTGGAGTAAAGATTTTCCAGCTATTTTTTCCAAGGTAGGAGTCCGCCTTTGCTTCCAAAGCCACACATCACTTTATACTTTTAAATTCTCCTAGTCGATTCTCTCTTTGGAGCCTCAGTCCAAGGTCAGGCAGGTAGGAATCTAGGAAACTAAGGCAAAAACATGGTGATGAAGTGACTTGTCCCAGGCCACACTGTGTCAGTGGTGCTGCTGGAACAAGAACCCAAGTCTATTCCATGTTTTTCCTTCCCAAATTAACCTGTGTTGTTATGCTCAGAAGTCATTGGGTATCGGGCTGGAGAGAGTGTGCTTAAAAACAGGCAAAGTAAACTTTCCCCACAGAGTGTCTTGCCTGTCGATATCTAGGCAGCATTTCCCATGGATGCCCACTCAAGATGGAGATGACAACAATATTGACAATGGCCCTAGATAACTCAGTCCCCCATGTAGTTCTGAATGAAGCACACGCCTTCCTCTGCCAGGAAGCCACTTGCCCTCCAACACAGTAAGTCTGCATTGACAACCTGGTATATCTTCAAGCTTTGGATAGCAATTACTGTGCATCTTCTCATCAATCTAGATACAGCTTTCCTGCTCCAACTTGTCTCCACCCTCTTGTTCTAGCCTTCCTGTCTTTAGTTAATGTGTATTGAGCACTTGCTCTGCACCAGGCACTGGGCTGGACCATGCGGGTAGGGAGAACTCTTCCAAACCACACCCCATCATATATTCACTTCCACCTTTGTCATGATCTTCTGGAATGTCATTATCTTCTGCCTGGAATGCCCACTTCCATTCTTTCTGTTAATCTGCTCTCTCCACTCTTAGATGACACTGGGCAAAAGTAGTCACTTTGGGTGACAGGTGGCACAATATTCATTTTGGTGTTGAGGGAGAGAACTCAGACAAGGAGTTCTTCCAGGTTTTAGCCTTTGGACAGTCACTGAAACTTTGGGAGTCTCAGTCTCACCCATTGGAAAAAGAGAGTCATAAAAATAGCCCAATTTACATAGAAATAATTGTGAATATTAAAGCCAATTGAAAAAACATTGAGGAAAGTACAGTCCAGTCACTGGTTTCATATTTATGGGGTTGCTATTACATATAAATCATTTGACTAGGCACTAAATGGGATAAAATACTGACCATATAAAGCTTTCAATACAGTTTGGGAGAGCAGGTTCATAACTAACATTAACATAAAGCCCTGAAAGATGCTAGGGAAGCTGAGAGGAGGAAAGAGATAAATTCTGACTGAAACGTTCAGAGATGGTATTACAAAGGAGGTGGCATCAGAGCCTTACAATGAGCCGCAAGAGTGACTGAGTCTTGCGCAAGAGATGGAAAGATGTGGAAGGTACATCATGAGCCTGTGTCTGTGTTTGAGGAAAAGGGTGTCATGCAAGACCACAAACAGCATATGATTTAGTTTGGCTGAAGTGTCAGTGTTCATAGAAGAGTTCAGCCAAGACAAACCCAGACAGGTGGATTTGCAAGATTATCTAATGCAGAGTTTCGGAGCTTAGACCTTAGTTGAGAAGCCATATATAAAGCCTTGAAGGTACTTGAATATATAAGTGCTCAGACACCAGGAGGTATCTGGGGATAGGTTTCCCCAGCTGAATCAGGAAGAAGGAGTTGTGGCCCTTTTCTCTGTTAAGGAGGCCCAAGGAGGAGGCCCTGATCACAATGCAATCTCAGAGTTATAAGTATAAGCACTCCATCAGTGAATCTCTTTTACCATAATTCCAGCCCTTGTCTCTCCATGGTGCTTTTCTTGAGGAACTTGAAGTATAGCTACGGCTCAGGAAGAAAGACTCTTACCATCAAAATGCAAAGCTATATATCTTCTGACTGGAAATGGAAGCTATGGAGTTTTGCATTTGTTATACACACATTTTTTTTGTTTTCTTTTCAGAGAGGAAATAAAATATAACCTTGTACCTCTAATTACTTGTGAAGTAGCATGAGATGATACACAAGGGAGAAGATACTTTGCAAATCATTGATCCACATTAAGCTTCCTTTTGCCAGTCGACAAAGTATCTTGTACATTGCAAGAGAGCAGAGAAGCATCTTCCCTCACATACAACAGGGAATTTGTTCTGATAGCTTTTTTCCCCCATGTTTTCCTGCTAATGTACTTTAGGAGACCTTGCATCAAAACAAGAGGGGTCCAAATATGCTTTGATGGAACCTATTTTACTGAAGCTTCATTTGTCAAATACAGAGGTCATTTGGTCTCTGTTGGGAAAAAAAATAAGCTCTATTTTCTCTGTTCAGATATGGTTCTCATTCATTTCTTCCCATCTTTCACCTATCACTGCCAAATATATGAGGAAAGATGTGTTTCTCCTCCCAACCCCACCATCTCCAGTGATTACCATGCCTTTGCACAGCAAATGGAGAATTGCTGAAGTTGGAAATAAGCAGTGAAGGAGACCCAATGGCACATTCATCAAAAGGCAGAATAACTGCTGCTCTCAGGCAATGCCACACCCTGGTGCACAGCCTTGCTTCGTGAGATGTCATCTGCAGACCAGTGGCATAAACATCTACAGGAGTCTGTGGGAGACTCAGTCTCAGGCCCCTCCCTAGACCTCCTGCATCAGAATCTGCATCTTAGGAGATCCCTCATCAGGGCAAATGCACATGGGTCTGAACAAAGGTGGATGCTCTGGCCAATCAGAAACTGCAGATGGAGTCCTGAACTTCACCTCTGTCTCGCTGTAAGAACTTGGGCAGCTTCCACAGTTTCCTCATCTTCAAAACTAAAATAATAATTGCACCTCTCTGAACACTGTTGAGAAGGTACACGAGAAAATGCAAGGACCGTTCTTGTCACAGTGCTCAGCACATAGTAGGCCTCCAGAAGAGAAGTGATTATGACCAATGATGATTTTGTACACAAGTCTCAGCTAGGGAGTGTTATGCTCCAAAGTACATTAAACTCAGGCCTCAGTAAGATCTATGTGGTCAGCAGTATGGCTATAAACAATATATATTACCAATGTAATTCTCCTCATTTGCTAAAAAATAAAGTTTTGTTAAAAACAAAAGAAATATAAGATATATTGTTTAAGGAAAAGCTAGTAACACAGTAGAGAGAATGATACCTCTGGATAAAAGCGGGAATATGCATATATACACTCAGCCCCTGTATTCATTCATGGTTTCAGCATCAATGGATTCAACAAACTGTGGAACAAAGATAGTCGGAAGACAAAGCTGTGCCTGTACGTACTGAACATGTACAGACTTTGCCCCCTTGTCAACACTGCCTAAGCAATATAGTAAGACAGCTGCTTACATAGCATTTCCATTGTATTAAGTATTACAAGCAATCTAGAGATGATTTAAAGTACACAGGAGGATTGCATAGTGATAGGCAAATATTATGTCATTTTGCATAAGGTACTTGAGCTTCTGCAGATTTCGGTGTCCAAGGGAGGACCTGAAACTAATGCCCTACAGATACCAAGGGAACATGATCTTCATATTCATTTGTACATGCCTTTAAAAAAAACCCACTTTTTTTATAATACTTTCCCTCAAAAAGATTCACTTACCACATCTTGTACTAGGAAAAAAAAAAAAAAACGTTGAATTTAGTACAATCAGGTTTGGATTCCAGACCAAACTCCCCTCTTTATTTTTCATTTCTGGCACTTAACCTACTCAGCTATTTCCTTATTTGTGACATACATACTTCCCAAGGTGTTGTGAGAAGTCCGTGTGTTTTCAAAAACAGACTTTATTATTTGGGTCTGGCAAAGCCAACTTATCAGAGAATGACCACCACTGCAAAGGTAGGTTGTTATCTTCACATCATGTCACAGGGTGCCACATAGGGAAGAGCCAGGGTTGGTCACAAGGCAGAGAGAAAGGGAAGAACAGCCTTTCATATGGTTTCTGAAGGAAATATGGATACAGCATGATGAGAAAGTTTAGGATTGGCTAGTTTCAATTGTTTCAGTGGGTTCTGAGATTAGGGCAGGGTGGTAGTGGCCTGGAGTATGAAAGCCCATAAAAGAGGTTGGTTTTCACCGAGAGGCATGTTCATGGAGCAGTTGTTTTCTGTCTCTAGGAGGTCACTATCTCTGGGAGGTCAGACTGCAGGGAGCTCAAGATGAGAACGTGAACACTTCCTATTGATCCTTTTCCTTCCTCATCAGCCATTCTTTCTGTCCTTATGTCAGTCCTACTTGCTGTCCATATAACCCAGCTGGTAGGGTTCAGATCTTAAATGTCCCTGCAAATTCTGCGTGTTGGAGGCTTGCTCCCCAGTACAGCAGTGTTCTGAGTCGTGGCCTTTGAGAGGTAACTGGAATGTGAGGACTCTGACCTCATGAGTGGATTGGATTCATAAATGGGCTCATGGGTGGGGCTTTGTTCTAACAGGGAGCTCTCTTTCTTTTGCTTTCCTTCTTCCATGAGTTAAACACTTCTGCTCCACCATGCATTCCTCACTGTGATGTTCCCTTCTGCCTCTACATAGGACTGAAACCTCTTAAACCATTTGCCAATACATCTTTCCTCCTTACAGTTGATTATCTCAGAAATTTTGTCATAGCAACAGAAATACCAGCCATCAGTTGTGTTAATAAGTTTCATATCTCTTGGAGCCTCCTCTGTGCCAAATCATTCCAGTCCATTGGCAAAATCCATTTTGTTCTAGGTTTCCATCTGAATCTGTCTTAAGTGTGGTTGCTTGCCCCTGCATATTCCCATTTTGAGCATTCGCTACCAGACCTGACACACACCATACTCTGGACATGATCTATTTAGTATTTGTACTTTTCCTACCTGTCTCCATAATCAAGTTATTTCAGAATAACTGAGGCTTCAAAGTGATTCTTCTGCATGATATCAGGCTCGTGTGTTAAAGGAAGACGGACTCTTAGTGGAATTTCCATTCCATTCAATTTCATTTGGGAACCAACAGGACCACAGGTGAAGAAATTAGGTTAGAAAGAAGTAAAAACGTTTTACAGAGGAAAAACATTTCAGACCTGGAATGGATGTTCCATTATTGATGTTCCTTTTTCATCTGGCTTTTTGTTGAGTGGGGATACAAGGGGTTGAACTCAGGGGCACTTGGCCACCGAGTCACATCCCCAGCCCTATTTTGTATTTTATTTAGAGACAGGGTCTCACTGAGTTGCTTAGCATCTCGCTTTTGCTGAGGCTGGCTTTGAACTCCCAACCCTCCTGCCTCAGCCTTCCTAGTCGCTGGGACTACAGGCGTGCACCACAGTGCCGGGCTTTTATCTAGCTTTCACAAAGAAAATGTCTCTGCCTCAGTTCCACAGTGCTAAGGATAGCCCTGCCAGGGGACAAGTGGCTGGAGCAGATGACCTTTGGATATCTCTACTCATAAGAAAGACAAAGACTGCACCAAACAATCATCATTTATAGCATGATATCCCAACAAAGCAGAAAAAGAAGAACATTAATCACTGGGTAAGAAAAAAAGAAAGGCTCCCCCAATTAACAAACCTCATCAAGAACCTACAAAATGAAGAGGATGTGCGGCCTCATCAGACAGCCTAAACCACAGCACTTTGCATTTTCCTTACATTGTTCTTTCTTCTGTGGGACTCAGTGCACCGCCCACAAGGCCCCAGCTCATTTATCTTCCTGCAGTTGTATTTCATTATGGGAAGGACATTTCAAGGGAGATTTCCAAGTAACAGAATCTGAAAGACATACCTCCAAATCATTCTTTCCTCTCCACCTACCTTGTTCAGGCTTTATAACATTATCCATTTCCATTCAACACCGACACCATGGAAATGAAACAGAGCATAAAGTTCCTTTCTTTGTTTTCACCCTAATTTTCCCTTAGGGAGAGTTTTCTGCTCTTTCTTCAGTAGCCTCAATCCCAAAAATTGGTTTCCGTGGACTTTGTTTGCACAGCACATCTTAGTCTAAAACATAAGCTATCCACCAGTGGCAGAACACCGGTTGTGGTAGCTTTGCGTGCTAAACACAAGCACTAGTAGGGTGGGAGTTGGGCAGTTTGGGGTGCACGGGTCCTGTGGGGAAGCAGGTCTGCTTCCCCTCGAGGAGCTCACATTGCTCACACCCTGTGGTAGAAGATCGCCTGGAAGTCCAAGCCATCTCTCCCATTCAGCCCTGCTTCTTCTTCCTTGGTAGTCCCTAGGAAACACAAGCAGCATACTGCCACAGGTCCGCCAGTGGCGGCTGCCCGCTTGAGAAGACATGACAACCAGTCTGTCTCCGCACCTGCTTGCCACCACCGTGTCTCAAAATTTGCAGCTAAAGAGTCTTTCCTCCTTTTTTCTTTCTTTCTTCCTTTTTTTTTTTTTTTGGTACTGGGGATTTAACCCAGGGGCACTCAACCACTGAGCCACATCCCCAGCCCTTTTTTCATATTTTATTTAGAGGCAAGGTCTCACTGAGTTGTTTAGTGCCTCACTAAATTGCTGAGGCTGGCTTTGAACTCTCGATCCTCCGGCCTTAGCTTCCCAAGCTGCTGGGATTACAAGCATGCGCCACCACACCCAGCAATTCTTTCCTTGTTAAAATTTAAAAATGAAATGTTTAAAATATGCAAAAGACAATGAAGTAATATAATAGACACTGAAATTAAACAGGTGTTATCATTTTGCCATATTCACGTCAAGTCCCCCTCCCCTCGCTCTTTTCTTTTCTATATAATTATACTGAGGGCCTCATGCATATGTACTCTATGGAGCTACACTTCCAGCCCTGAAATCCCTCTCTTAACACAAGAACCATTGAATTCTGCAGAATCTTTAACCTTGGTCTCCTTGCTGTGTCTCTGTCCCCAGAGTTGCCACTATCCTGGGAGGTTTCTATCACTTCTCAGCATTTTTTTTAAAATTTTGCTTTGTCTATATTTATGGAATCAGGCTGCACATATTTGCAGCTTCCTTTTCTGAACTCAATGTGTTGTGTTGATTGAGATATTGCCCTATAGTATCCAATTCCTAAATACACTACAATTTATTCATTATTTGTTGTTGATTAGACATAGATGCTTGTTGTTTTGTGTACTGGTCTTATACTTTGGTGAATTCTTACCATTTCTGATTCTTGGTCGATATTTTTTTCATGTCTTCATACATGTACTTTGGATGATGATGCCCATCACATTCCACCATCCTTGCTAACCCCCTGCTCCCTCCCTTCCCCTCCCACCCCTCTTCCCTATCTAGAATTCCTCTATTCCTCCCATGCTCCCCCTCCCTACCCTACTATGAATCAGCCTCCTTATATCAGAGAAAACATTCAGCATTTGTTTTGGGGGGATTTGGCTAACTTCACTTAGCATTATCTTCTCCAATGCCATCCATTTACCTGCAAATGCCGTAATTTTATTTCCTTTTAGTGCCGAGTAATATTCCATTGTGTATATATGCCATATTTTTTTATCCATTTCATCTACTGAAGGGCATCTAGGTTGGTTTCACAGTTGAGCTATCCTGAATTGTGCTGCTATAGGCTGTGTCCCTACAATATGCTGTTTTTTTAAGTCCTTTGAGTATAGACCGAGGAGACGGATAGCTGGGTCAAATGGTGGTTCCATTCCCGGATTTCCAAGAAATCTCCATACTGCTTTCTGTATTGGTTGCACCAACTTGCAGTCCCACCAGCAATGTATGAGTGTACCTTTTCCCCACATCCTCGCCAACATTTATTGTTGTTTGTCTTCATAATAGCTGCCATTCTGACTGGAGTGAGATGATATCTTAAAGTAGTTTTGATTTCTCTAATTGCTAGAGATGATGAACATTTTTTCATATATTTGTTGATTGATTGTATATCCTCTTCTGAGAAGTGTCTATTCAAGTCCTTGGCCCATTTATTGATTGGGTTATTTGTTTTTGTTTTTGGTTTTTTTTGTTTGTTTGTTTGTTTTTTTTTGGTATTTAGCTTTTTGAGTTCTTTATATACCCTAGAGATTAGTGCTCTATCTGATGTGTGAAGGGTAAAAATTTGCTCCCAAGATGTAGGCTCTCTATTCAACTCACAGACTGTTTCTTTTGCTGAGAAGAACTTGGTCGATATTTTAATTTTCTAGGCTAACAATTGTTTTATCCATGTTAATGACAGACTTTTTCTTCCTTTCAAATCTCTTTTTCTTTTATTTTCTTTTTCATGTAAGTACCATGTTGAACAGAATTAGCAATAGCAGGCATCCTGGTCTTGTTTCTGATTTTCAAGACCGTATTTCTTAGGTATAACTATTGAATAGGATTTTGCTGTGGATGTTTAGTGGGTGCTTTCTATAAGGTGGAAGAAATTCCCTTTAATTCTCAGTTTGTTAAGGTTTTTTTCAATCAAAAGTGAGAGTTGATTTTTGAAATGCTGTTTTTCTATCACTGAGATGATAATAGGTTATATTACTCTAATTTTTTAACATTATTAATTACGTTAATAATGTTTTAAATGAACTATTCTTAAATTCCTGTGATTAATTCAACATGGTCACAATTTATTTTTCTAATGCATTAGTGGAATTTGGCTTGAGAATTTTTTATTTAGTCTTTTAATGTCTATTTATAAATGAGATCGGTCCCTAATTTCTCTGTCTTTTAACTTAGGTGATTTTGATCTCAAAGTTGATAGTTTTCCCTCTTTGTTTTCTGAAGAGGTTTTTATAAGGCAGAAATTGCTTTTTTCTTAAGTATTTGCTAGAATTTATTGTGAAACTATCTGAGCAAAGTGTTTTTGTTGCTATTGTTTTTGTTTGTTTTATAGATAGATTTATAAACCACCAATATACTTTCATTGATAGTTTTAGGACTATTCTTATGATCTTTTCATTCACTTGATAATTTATATGTTGGCTAGGTTTTCACACATATTGACATAAAGTTAATCATGATCATTTCATAATTTTAAAATCTATATAGGGTAAAATAAATTCTCAGTTTTTCATTTCTATTATTTTGGTTTCATGTTTTTTATTTTATTAATATTACCTAAGGATTGTCTATTAGAACCAACTTTTAAAATCATTTTTATTTTTCTTAATTTATTAATTTTTGTGCTCTTTTTCCTTTTTCTGCTTCCAATAGATTGACCCCTTTGCTCTTTTATAACTTTTTTGAGTTTGGGACTCTTATTTCAATTATCTCAGCATTTTTAATTTTAAATAAACATCACTGGTGATATGCAAAAAAATTGGGGGAGTGCCTGTACTTTAAAAAAAAAAGTGTGATACTTTCTTACTTGCTAAAATGTCTTAGAAAGGAATATAGTAACTATCACACCAAACAGTCATGGGTGGTATTATTTATGATAAGGCAAGCTCCAGTTTGATTAAAGAGATTAAATTCCCTAATTTTCAGAGGTAAGAGTTTACAGATGTACATTGAGCAAAGGTTGCTAATCATGTTCTTCAAATCTCTGTGGTATTACTTTTTTTGCCTAATTGATCTATGCATTTTTAGAAAGGTGTATTAAAATGTATTGGTCAATACTTCTTTATGGTGCTGGCAATAGTCACATTATACATCCCCAGTGTCAATCATTGGTGCAATTCAGCTCTGCATTACTATATACTACTCATGAATTATTCCTCTAGTTATTAAAGAATGACTATCTCCAAAAATGTCTTTTCCTTAAATCCTTTTTGGCTGGTATCTATTTGGCCATCCTGGCTCTCTCTTAGTTATTATTTCGCTTGGCATGGATTTTTCCCTGCCTTTGTTTCCAACCTGGAGCTGTCATTAATACTCTTTCCCTCATCTCAGGCTGTTCCTTTCCTGGTTCACTCTTCACCACCAAGGTCTTTCATAGTCTGGGATTCTGTAAATGTTCACATGACACATGCATCCAAGTATCCAGATTAAAGCTAGAAGCTTTAAGAAATGTTTGGTTGCTCATGAAACCAAGTTAGAGTCTCCGGGTCTGCACCTAGAGATAGGGGATTGAACCGCAGGAGCTCTGCCGGCATCTGCCAGCCTAGAGAATCTACATACAGCTAGTGCTTAGTGGCCAGACTAGACCCAGGAAGATCCTGCTCTAAAGCATCAGCACACACAGTTCTTCTGCCTCCTGATATTTATAGCTCCATGTAGGTGGAGATGATGTTCCTTGGAACAGAAAGAGAAGGTCTCAGCCCCAGGGATTCACTGTAAACCACTGTGTGGCTGATCCAGTTCCTTGCTCCAGAGGATGCTTGTCACCCAGGTCTCGGCTTCTGGCCATGGAGACGGGATGAAGGCAGAGCGTCTGATGACAGGCCCTGCTCAAGCTGGAGGTCCACAGCTGTCTGCCTCCATGTAGTGCTCTTCATGAAATGAGGAGCCAGAAATGATTTTCCTCAATTTTTCTAAAACATCCACACAACAGTGAGGGTCCTGAGGCTCCTGAAAAACCCTACCCGTCTCGGGTCTCCAGAAGAAAAGAATTTCATATTCCACAAAGTAAGAACCATGTGTCTGGAGGAACAAAGATGGGCCATCCCTGGCCTTCAGTGGGAGGAGGGAACCGAGGCTCAGCTCCATGGGAAGAGCCCCATGGATCAGGACCTGGAGTCTGGGGAAGCATTAGTCTCTAGGTGTGGGTTTTAGGAGAAAATGACCTAGGAAAACATCCCTAGGAAGCAGGGGACACCACAGTTCTAGTCCTGGATTGGCCATTTCTTTTACTCGAGTCTCGGTTTCTTTATTTGTAAAACCAGAGGGGTACCAGATCAGAATTTTCCAAACTCCATTTATTTAGAGTCACTTTGATACTTTCTGGACATTTCCACATACTAACTGCAAGATTATTGACATTCCTCTTTAAATTCACTAACGTGGTTTTCCTTACTACTTGCTCTGTCTTAATCAATACCTTTTGTAGACTAATGGGTTTGCTATGATAGTTGTAGAATTTTTTCTGAGACACATGGAACTGAATGCACAAGTAATGCTCATTTTTGAAGGCAGTATAGCCCCTGAAATCTCCTTGCATGCTATCAGGGATAGAACATCTCATACCTGGAAATGTTGGGATGACCTCTAGATTTCTGTCCAATTCCAAAGAGTCTATGTTTCCACGAAATATGATCCATGTCCCCAAGGCTCCAAATAAATCAGGTAGGAGGACAGGAGAAGCATCCAGTGGTGAGCCCCAGAATCTACATGGTTCTTTGCTTCTCCAGTTCTTTGGTTGTTAGTTTGTTTCCTAGAAACTCTGAGAAGGCTCTAGGTGGTTGAGAGAACAGACCAAGAGAGCCCAAGCTCACACCTAGGTGCCAAACCAGGTTTACGTATATGATAAGTCCAAACAAGGCATAAAACCATAACCCACGCAGGGGCTGAGATATGGAGAGTCCAACTTGGTGAATCATAGGTCTGGAGACAACATTCATCACTACCCAGTTGTGCACACTGCTTGTCCCCCCTCCTCCGAGTGGTACTAATCCCAGATGTACTTGGTGTTGACATTCCACTAACTTAGAGCTTGAGCCTTGGTCAAGCCTTCATGCAGCGGAGATGTCATCCTTACCTTCAGAGAAGGGCTCTGTGGGCCGTTCAGTCACTGGTCATTTTCAGAGCTGGGAACATGTGTGGTCTCATGTATTACTATGCAAACAAGGATTTTTAGTGACAGTGATGTCATCATAAGCATCCACTCAGAGAGTGGATTCAAAATGCTTATGATAATATCTATAAATGCATTCTGACATAGATCCATTTGGTAGTTGTCACTTGATTTGGGGTCCTCCTGTCGAATTTTGTCTGGTGTGGACCAGTTGGACCACAATTAGTTAAGGGACATTGAAGACCTTATATCTTGGCACAGAAGAAAAAAGAGTGGCCTAGAATTAGGACATCTGCATAAGAATTAAAGTTTGGGCTCTGTGTGACTCTGGAAATGTCACTTATAGCACCATGAACAGTAATCATACAGACTTTATTAATTTTCTAGGAATGGGAGTTTTATGTTATTGTCTTCTCACTAAATCCTGCTGGAGCACAGACCCATGATTTTGAGACCTGACAGAAAGGAAACCAGGGGTCTATTAACCTGAAAAGTCCAGGGTGACAGTAGCAAGGGTATTGGTAATGCAGGACCAAGTCTTTGTAGCATTGTCAGGCTGTGCAGGGTGGGTGGAAGGACACATCTAATCACAGTGTCAGGACAGAGCCCAAGTCTGTCTCTTCTAAATAGGGCAACTATAATGTATTGTCCAAACTGGGACACTTTGAGAGTGAAAGCAAACACTGGGCAATTGTATAAACCAGGCCTGTCCTAACCATACGTTGAGGAAATAGTTGAAGGTGTTTTCCCTTTGTATCTATGTAGAGTTTGGTAGAAAAATAAGAAAATCCATGCTGGACCAGCCTGGTGTCCTGCAGAAATGAAAGAATCGAAATGCAGAGTGTCCAGTGATCTGCTGCCTTTACCTCCTCAGTCTTAGACCTAAGACCTAAGATGCCATTCAACTCAAAGCTCCTAGGAAGCAAGAAAAGATTCTTAAAGGCTTGACCTCAGGCCCTGCACGCCTCCAGCGCTGGTGTCTGAGTCATTTGAATGAGTGAGCTAAAAATGACCCACAATGGAGCCACTTCCCCAAAGTCTTAATTCGTGAAGTTTCAGGTTTTTAAGCTTTTCTCAGTGATGAGGACAGAGAGGCCTCCAATATTAGTTGGCTTCAGTGCAGGGTCGAGAGTCCAGCTTTGAGGCCCAAGCACTCCCAAGGAGAAGGTCTGAGCAGCCTTCAAAGCAGTTTGGAGTCAGCCAGGAAGTGCTGATGTGAGGCTAGCCTGAGGGAGACCACAGAGAACCTCTCCTTACAACAGCTTCCTAACGCACAGTGACTTCCAGAAACCTAAGAAAGCATGGGCCCAGGATACTGTTACCAGTTCACCAAGCCCAGCTCCTTTTTCCTTCTGGGCATTTCATTTCCAATCTTGCTTTCACTCAGATGGAACCGTGTGACAAGAGTGCAGTCAAGACCAGTCTCCAGAGTGGTGGAATTAAGAGGTGTTGTAAACCTTTAAGAGGTGGGGCCTCATGGGTGGTCCTTAGGTCATTCAGTGTGCCCTTGAAGGGAATTATGGGACTCTGGCCTGTCTTCTTGCTCTCTCTGCTCTGGTTCAGATGTGACCCACCCTAATGTGCTTTCATCCATTGCCTTCATCAGAGGCCAAACCAATGAGGCTACTTGATCTAGGACTGTGAACCTACAATACTGTGAACTGAATGAACCTTTTCTCTTTTGTAAGTTACTAGCCTCAGTTATTTCACTGTAGTAATGCAAAGCTACCGAATACATTGTGTTAAGCACGGAGCAATATTTTTGGTTGTTTGGTACCATCTCTCCTCACCAGGATACGATGCTAAATCTTTCAGATTAGCTAAAACCAAAGCAATAAGGAGGAAAACCTAATGTTGAATGGAAACAGTATGGGGATTGCTCATGGTTATGGATTTTAGATTTTTCTGTGTCCTCATGAGGGGGAAACAGCATGAGGCAAGGGGACTTTTGACCTATTTTCCCACCCAGGCCTGCTCAAAGGATTCAGAGATTCAAACCCACCTGCACTCCCAGTTTTCCTTTCTCTGTCAAGTGTCAAGATTGACGCCTCCTAAACCACAGAGTCCAGGCTGGGAGACGGTCCTCCTCATTGCTTACTCAATCCCTGCCCAGCCGTGGTGCTGCTGGCAAACTTTCCCATAATGATCCCTAAAACTTTCTGAATGACCAGTTAACACATCTCACTGTTTCCCAGCTCTTCCAATGAGGAAGTGCTTCCACTTGTCTGACCTAAATCTCTCTTCCGATGAAAGAAGCTCTTTCACTCCTGTCTGTCCCCGGGGAGGAAGCACTCACACTCTCATCTCTAGACATTTGCTGTCACGCCACCCCTGGCCCAGATCCAGCAGGATCCCTGCTTGCCCTGTTTCTAGGCCATGACTTCCCCTCCCCCACTGCCTACCTGGGCAAGAAGCAGTCACTGCCCTTCGGAGCAGGCACAGGGGGAGCCAGGCAGGCAGCCTCCAAGCTCTCAGCTTCAGCCTCTCCTTGGACATTGCTTCGCTGGTCCAGATGGTGAGCCGGGTAAACAAGAAGTCCCTGTTCTCCGTCAGCATGTCAGCGAGCCTCTCGCTCCCAGGCATCTGCCGAGCTGGGGGTATGATCTCCGTTTATAGTTTGGCCCTCCTCAGCGTGCCAGAAATGCCCTTGAGTAAACACTCACCGCGCTTCCTCCAGGGAGAAGGATGCACCGACAGGGCCACGAGCACCTTGCTCCTAGTAGCAGCAGAGAAAATGTCATTCTGCCTCCCTAACCCCAGCTCAACAACAACCAAGAGCCCTGACATGCAGGGAGACACCCAACTGATTCACCTGCCGACTTTTCTGAGTCTGTATTCAATTGTTCATCTACTCATCCCCTTTGGCTCTGCCACTTACTAGCTGTGCGATGAAAAGCAAAGCACTCAACCTCTCTGAGCATCTGTTCTCTCCAATTACGAACACCACAAGATTCTCCCCTTGCCACTAGGTCTTGAAAAAATATATGTGAAAAATCTCTTCCTGAGGGATGGCCAGGCCTCTCTACAAGCATTAATTTTCCTCTTCCCTGTTCTACGCCAGTGCAATCCCCTGACATTATCTGTTGTCCCAATAAGAGGTGGTAAGGACCCTATGTCAGTCTTTGGCTTCAATGTCAGGGGATTGCCTTCAGTAGGTTCTCCGCTTGCTGGTGTTAAGCACCTCCCTCCGACTCCCTCCTGCACTTCTCATCTGTTTGCTCTTGATACTCCAGTGACTGCTCACTCAGGATCACCTGCCTGCTCTGCCTCTGACCTCTGACCTCTGACCCCTGACCTCTGCTTCTCCACCCCTGGAGAAGCATGTCGGTACCTACCTGGGGATGCTGCTATTCCATCACCCACAGTCTCCATATCTGGGCTCCCAACTTATGTCAGCGAATGATCAAATTAATGACCAAATGGATGAACAAATGAATATAAATGTTACGGAAACTGAAAAATGATATATAACCTTCTCGAAGACTGGCCAGCCTTGAATCCTCAGACTTCATCCATCACTGTAGGGGATTTGTACTCACTATTAAAAATATTCTATGACATTATTTTTCTAGTTCTAGTAGGAGGTTGTGGCTGACACATATGTCTTAAAAGTCAGAGGAAAATTTTGCTACCACTTGTCTTCTGAAGAGAGACCAGCCAGAGACCAAATTTTGCTCTTCTACCCAGAGCTCCCATATACAAGTGGCCTGGGGGCCAAGAGGACCGTTCCTACACCTCATGTGATTCCTGAGTCCCCAGGCTGCTGGCTGTGGCCTGGGCAATTTCCTTCGCCCCGTTTTGAGGGCTGCCTGGAAGCTCTTTCTGCATCTGCAGGAAAACAGATCCAAGTCACCAGGAGGTTGCAAGCAGAGGTGTGTTGGAGCCAGCGGGTGCTGGTTTGCTGGAACTCATTGTTAAACTTTCAGGAATTCTGCAACCTGATTGACATCATGCTGGTATCTAGAAATAGGCCACAGTGGGAGTACTTACCATGGGGATTTGCAAATGCTTCAAATCAGGCCTTTTCTCCTTGAGCGGGTCGACTGCTGAACATCTACAGATACTCACTGGTTGCAAAGGTGTGTGCCCTCGCCTCTGAGCGCTTTGGGAAGCCAAAACAGCTTGGTACCTCTGTACAAGCCTCAGCTTCCTCCATGTAGACGGAGGGACTCTCCACGGCCTTTGAGCTCACAGACCGGCTCAGGGTCCCAGGTGGGTGGAAGAGAGAGCCTTCCCGGGGATACGACATGGAGGAATACGGATGGAATCTCCCCATCCAAATCTTAGACCCTGCAGTTGTTCCTAAAGTATAAACTTTCTCTTGGTATTTCCCAGCTCAAGAACGTTTGATGGCCCCCCTATTGCTGCCAAGATACAGACAAATGCTAGTCTCCTTCATGCATTACCCCATCTACCTCTCTAGTTTCCTCTGCTTCTAATCCTTCCTATACCTCTCACCCAGTCACAGATGGAGACTGGTTTTCAAGCCCATTTTCTGGAATAAAGACCGGGAATGTCTGAAGGGCAACCAGAAATGAAAAATATGGTAGGAGGTATTGCTTCAGGGGTGGGGCTCTGGAGACACACTTCGTGCATGTGAGCTCAGTTCCACCGCTCACCTGCTATGTGGCCTCAAGAGAGTTATTTAACCTCTCTGAGCCTCTGCTTTCTTATCTGAAAATGGAAACACAAGTAATGCCTACCGTACGGGGTTGTTGGGAGGATGAAATAAGTTATTGTATGTCAAGGGCTCTGCACAGTATGGGGTACAGAGCTAGCATTCAGTAAATATGAGCTGATCTTATCATCATCATCACTGTCATTATTATTCCCAGCCTCAAGTCATCGTCACAATTGTGATTCCCAGAAGCATAGGGAAGTCTTTGCTCATGCATTGCTTTGTGTTTTGGTTTCCTGGAAATCTCTTCAGACCAAGAAAGGTTCTGGAAATAAGTCAGTGCCATCCGTCTTCATCCCCCAATGCTGCTGAGGACAGGCTTTGAAATCTCCTGGAGCCCACGAACAGTCCTGACTTTCCAAATCCCTTATCAAAGTCCCACACTATGAGCAGATAAATAAACTAATAGCCAAGTAAGAACATTACTTTGGAAACATACAAAGGCAGAAGGAATGTTCTACAAATGAGGCTCCATCCCGAGCTCTTCCACCTTGCACAGCTAGGTGTTAGCTCAGTCCACATTCTTTGCTGAAGACATCTCCTTCTAGAAGCTACACATTTTTTCCAAAATGGAAGCCCAAATGGCCAGGGCCATCTCTCCCCAGACCTTGCCAGGGCAGCAGAAGTGCCCCAGAGATGGGGTGGATCACCCCAGAGGTTTAAAACGGGGAGGGAATGACCCAGGAGAGGCAAATGTGTTATGAATATGAGAAAATGTTCTCCACATTCTAATGCACTCCTATGGCAGCTCCAGGGAGCCCCTACGGCCTGGTGCATGGCAGTCAAACTCCCCAGCTTGCCAGCTCCCTCCCCAGCATGACTCATCTCGAAGCATCAGTTTGAAGTTCCAGACTGGGTTCACCACAAAGCCAGACTCATCTGCACATATCTGAAGGAGAATGTAAGAGGGGAGACCCTAACAGAGCAGAGGCCCTGCATGAGGCACTGACACCTACTGGGAATCATGGACTGCAGACTGGACCCACTTTCCAGCTAGGAACACCTGGAGCCGCAAGAGTCAGGAGGAGGGACTCGGAGTCACGTCCCTTCCTGCTGCATCGCTTGGGTGGCCTGCCCCTGGACCCACACCCACTCCTACATGGTGGGGAGTGTGAGAAGGAGTGGAACCGAGAGGTGGGGAAGAGCCAGCGAGGTCTGCTTTCCCTCCGGGGGTGCCAGTGGAACGTTTTAAAGCAAGGAGGAGAAAGACGTTCACCAGCAGCTGAAGCAGGACCAAGAGCCTTGTGATGTTGCACCAGAGGCACGAGAGGAAAATGATAATCAACTGAGCACTAGCTGCCAGGGTGAATTTGGGGGGTCCATGAGGTACTCTGGCAACACTCAGAACGATGTGGGAAGACTTTGGGTGGAACAGAGGCTTCTCTAGAACATAGCTTGACTCTACATGAGACCTGATGAGTGCCCAGGTTGGTACCCAGTCCTGGAGACAGAGGACTGGGCTGACTTCCACAGCATGCCAACATTAAATCCTGCCCCACCACTGGCTAACAGTGGCAGAGGGCCTGAGTGCCCCCACCCCAGAGTTCTCTGAGTCTCCATTTTTTCACCTACAATTGAACCTGCTTCTAGGGTACCTGGATTAGCACATACAAAGGACTTGGGGAAGCACCCACCATATGGTTAGAGGTCTGTGCTAGCTATGTCACCACCCTACCAGCATTGTCCCAAGGTAAAAAGAAGAGCATGAACAGCCCTGAGCCTACCCTGGACCAAATTGTTCAGGTTTGAATTCCAGTAATAACACCCCCCCGCCCACC
>NW_026000171.1:3607487-3609514 GCF_001458135.2 Marmota marmota marmota
CGCCCACCCCATCACCACCTTATTAATTGAGAGACGAGACGGTGGGCAATAGACTTTCTTCCTCTGTGCTTTGTTCTCTCTACAAGTGAGAATAATGCTAATAATTCTCCCTTAGGGTGGTCAAAGGGATTCAGCAGCCCACAATAAAGGCTTCCATCTGATTTTTTGGAAGCACATCCTAGGTGCAAGTACTTAATAGCATTTATGCAGCATCTGGCTGGTCTTGCTGGACTTCTTACTACCCGCTGCCAGCACCCACCCAGGTGACAATGCCGAGCCTCACTGCTGTGCTCTGCTCACGCTGACCTCCCGATAGAATACTTGCCTTCTCACTTTCATCTTTCTAGACCTGCCTCAAGCGCCACTTCTCCAGAACAGGGATCCCTCGCCTTTCTGACCTCTGATTCAATGTGCTCCTGCACTCCTGATCATTTGGGTGTTCTCTGACCCGTGCACCTGCCACTGAGGACCCACCCACTACTGGACCCCATGAAGATATGGGAAGTAAGGTCCTAACCAAAAAAAGGTCATTGTCCTCAAGGCTCAGGTTTCGGGGGAACAAAGGGGCGTGTGCATCTGAGTTGACTCAGGCAAGGACAAGCCTGAGTTCAGAGGTCTGGGGAACATGGGGAAGAAAACCTCAATAGGGGAGAGTCTTCCAGGCAATGAGGACCTGTGTTGGGTCCCGAGGAGGAGATGCCAGCCAATGGGGGAGCTGGGAGAAGAGTACTCCAACGGTGCTCATTGCCTAGGGTCCATGGAAACATCAGACTGGGGGGCTCCAAACATCATAAATTTATTCTCTCATGTCTCTGGAGACCTGAAGTCCAAAATCACGGCATCAGCTGGGGATGCTCCCTGCAGAGGCTCATGGGAAGAATACTCCCTTGCTGCTGCCAGCTCTGGTGGCCCAGGTGTCCGTAGCTTGTGGCCCCAATCTGTCCCCAGCTCTACATGGCTTTCTCCTCTTGTGTTCCCTCTGTATGACTCTGATGTGGATATTTGTCACCAGATGATGCAGGACAATTGCATCTTAGGATTATTAACCAAATGACATCTGCATAGACTCTTTCCACATTAAGTCGTACTCACATTTCCAGGGGTCAGGATGGGGTGGCCACATTCACAGCCTACTGCATAGAGGGATCAGAATCTGTTTGCCACCTTCCCGCAGGCACTCTGGGCCTCAGAAGCCAAGGGGCCAACACTTGCCTCGTGTTGGACTCGGCCTTGGACCCGTCCTAGCTTGACAATGGGGCTTTCCCACCTCCCCAGCATCCTTGGTACTCCCGCTTGCCAGGTCCCCCAGGTCCATCCTGTCCCTGTTTGTCCATCTCCACCATCCTCACCATCTCCACATACTCCCCACAACACGCATACCCAGTGGTGGAGGAGGGAGAAGGTGGTGGGGCCAGGCCAAGCCAGGAGAGCCCCCTGGAGCAGGCCTGAAGTGGCCCCTTCCTCCAAACTGACTGGGCCCTTGAGGGGGCTCCAGCCCCGAGCCTGGCCCCAGCCCTGCTGGCACATGTTCCTTTCCTCCCTCAGACCCGGGCTCAGATCCCCCTCCTTGAAGCTGGCCCTGGTTAGCCCACCTGGCCAGGAGTGGGCCTTTGCAGTCAGGAGGTTGGTTTCTGGTTCCAACTCGCCACTCACCTGTGGAGCAACTTCAGACCCACCTGGGACTCGACGTGTCTAGACTAGACTTCCATTTCCTTCATCATAAACACACAGAGTCCCCCTGACATGCTTGTTGCACCGAATATTGTCCCCTCCCCCCATTGACAGTGGAATCCTTTCTGACATAATTACAAAAGCATGGAGTATATCTTGTTCTAATTCAGACCCCAGCACCTCTCCTTCCCCTCCCCTCTCCCCACTCCCTTCCTGCTATTGATCTTTCTGCCATTTACCCATAGTTTTGTTTTTAATTAATTTCTTGTGGATGTTCGTGATGGTGAGATTCACTGTGTATGTCAGATTCATTCCCCTGTCCTTCCTTTCCCCACCCCCCCTTCCCTTTATTCCCC
>NW_026000171.1:3610134-3742760 GCF_001458135.2 Marmota marmota marmota
CCCCCCACCTTTATTGTGGGTTAATTTCCGCACACCAGAGAAAACCTTTGACCTTTGATTTGGGGGGACTGGCTTATTTTACTGAGTATGATAGTTGGGTCAGAGTGTTCTAGAAGTGGGAGCTCAGAAACGGGGGAGTCCTGGGAAACTGAAGGAAACAGGAAAAGAAGGTAAGGTGTGAATGGCAGATCGCTGTGGTCTGCGCAGACCATTGTAGGGGGCACGAGAGTGGGGCTGTTAGTGCTTCTAGGAGTGCACAGAGGTCTTCCCCACTATCTTGGCCTGTCCACAGTGCCAAGTGCCGGTTGCCACGTCAACTCCTACCCAAGGAGGGCAGCCTTGCCCAGGGTCCTGCCAACACCACTGGTGACACACAGTAGCACCCCGAGCTGCACTGGTCTGAAGGGTGTGATGGTCTGCTGGTGGCTGGTGTTCAAGACTCCCTCCCTCAGCTCTTCCTCGCTGGTCACTGGAGCTCAGCAGAGGAACTGGAGGGACAGCACACCAACAACCCCAGTCATTATCAGGGCAGAACCAGGCCATGGCCCCAGGAACTAGGTTCTATAGAGAGAGAAACAAGGGACACAGGAGTCTAACTTGTTTGGGTGCTGCCAGACTTCCTGCCAGGAGGAGCCCTCTGTTCATAACATGGCAGGCAGAGATAAGACAGGACTTCGGTTCCACAACTCTGGAATTTTCTACCCAGGCCCCTTCCCACTTGCTCCATGAAGGTCTTGTAAACTTTGACCCCCAAATCCCATAGGCCTTTGAGTAACTAGTTAAAAGCCAGGTATGGGAGTGGGAGAAGAAAGGGCAAGGGGAGGCTCTGGGGATGACAGTGTCCCCACTCAGGACTGTCTCTGCTCAAGTCCCTCTGAGGGGACTTCCTTTTTATTTCCTTGAGTCCTCATTTTCCCTCTTCTCCAGCTTTTCTGGAGCCTGAGACCTTCCTCCAGCCATACACAGACCTCATCCAGCCCTGGCCACCTGGGCCCACTTAGGGTCAGCTTCATGACCAACATATTGTCCGATACTGTCCACAACCCAGTGTGCTTCTGTGCAATCATGCCATGAACAGAGGAGATGGGGAAGAGATCTGAGTGCAGAAATTCAGGGCAAAGAAAAGAAAATGTGGCAAATTAAACCAATGGCCTTATGCAAAGGCAATGTCATTGCAGGTTCTGGGTGACAACCAGGCTGCTCTGAACCCAAAGCCTCCGGTGATTTGAGGGAGGGGCATGGTGGGTTCTTCCTGTGCTCCCAGCATGTCAGAGCTCCTGCCCGCCCCCACCTGGGCATCTATCCTCTCCCCTTGGCTTAGGCCTTTCCTGACCACCCTGTGATCTGCAGGCAGGCCCACCCTCCGTGCCCCAGCCTTTCCCACTTAACTCTCTTCAAAGTCCCTATGAACAGCGCTGGATGATTTGGCCTCCGTAAGGGCTTTAAAAATAGACTGTGGATCCCCTGAAAAAAAAAATGTCCCTGGCTAAAAATAGCTCTCAGCATCTAGGGGAGAAAAAAAGAAACTGCAGCAAAATTCAACTGGAGCAGTGACTTTCCTATCTCTGATGTTCCGGGTCAGTTACAGCTTGGAGAAGGCTGAGCGGGAGGGTGGGGAGGGGGGTCCTTCAAGGACAAGGGAGGGATCACAATTGCAATCTGCGGCAAGTACTTCTCTCTATTCCCTGGATTTTGGTCATTGGATCCTTCCGGGTCCATGATGCAGCCAGGCAGCATGTAACAACAGCAGAGAGCAGCAGATGCCTGGGTCTGTGATGGAGAGGATGGAGGGGCCCTCGGGGTGGCGATGGGGTGCAGGGCTGCCAGGGAAGGGTGGGCCTCCTGCAGGGTCCCTAAACATGTGCTTGCAGGGGGAGCTTTAGGGCAGCCCAGATCTGATGCTAGAAGTACCTGCCATCCAGACAGCAGTGGACTGCCAAGGGGCAAGGGAGACACTGTGCACCCAAGAGCTGCTGCTTCTGCACTCAGCAGGGCAAAGAGGCCTCTGAGAACTGGACTCTCGGCTAGTCTGAATTTACAGCCAGGGCTGGAGTGCAGGGGAGGGGAGAATACAGGAAGGGGCACCCCATAGTCTTTTGTATAAGATCCTTTCCGCGGCCAACAGTGAGGTGGGCTGTCTGGGAGATAAGAACAGCATGAAGACCTGGTTTTGTTTATTAAAAAAGCTCTAGGAATGTTTGGGATGGCACCTGAGAGATTCCAAGCACAGACACATACACACATACAATGCATACAGGCAAGAATACATTTATATACACACATGCACACGCATATACAGATGCACATACATACATACTCACACACTTGCTCACATACATACGGCACACCTACACATACATACATGCTTATATACATTTATAGATATAAATACGCGCATGCACACACACACACACACACACACACACTTTTCATTTACAATCATAAAAGAAGCAACCTGCTCACTTGCTCAGGTGAAAGCTAACAGTGAATGGGAGAAACACCAGGCTGCAGCTGGAGCAGAAAACTCTGTCCCTCTGTTGAGGTGTCAAGGGGCTCCCAGCAAGGGCTTTGCTTGCATTGGTCACAGGGCCAAGAGAATGCTAATACTCTAAGTAGAGAATGCACTAGGGGTCAAAGGGCAGCTCCCTGGGAGAGACATGAGTGTTCTGTGTGCACCAAGTCTCCAAACTAAATTTTCACAGCTAGTGTTTTGCTGCCATTATTTGCCACCGAGGTCATTCACCCCATGTTCACAGAGGCGAGCGCACTCGCACGCATACACACACACACACACACACACACACACACTCATGTTGTGGAAATGTTTTCTTCAAGTGAATTAGCATTCAAAATTCACATCTAGCTCACCAAGGATCCCATATGTGTTACCTGGACTCATTCATATCTTCTCTCTAAAACTACTAGACACATGCCAAGAAAGGGGGAAGGGGATTCTCAATGAATGAAATGCAAATCCCTTTCAAATAATCTGGGAAAGGTTGAAGTTATTTCCAAAGCCCATGCATACTCTGGGGAAGATAGGGCCTCATGTGTGAGCAAGAGGGCTGTCACAGAACATTAGGAGGAGAGCTCCTGGTCAGCGGGCACTGCATCAGCTTCTCTATCCACTGTGGTGCTCAGAGCACGCCTGTCCCCCTAAGTGATCAGCTCACAGGGTGTACAGTGGGGACATGAGATGGCCCATAGACTGCACATCTTTTCAAGTTCGGAGCAGGTAAAATGCCCTCTTGGTATTTTGTCTTCTTAGCCTCGAGGTCAGCATTACACGATGGGTCCTCTGCTTCCAAAAGAATTCCTGGACCTTCCCCACCCCCACCCCCCGGGGAGAACACGATGATCAGCAGCATGACTCGCGGGGTTGACAAGAGACCCGGGGCTTTACCCTTCCACAACACACTTGGGCAGGAAACATTCTGGTCCAGCCGGCCCGGCCCTCCCCACTGTCTTCCTGCGCAACCTCCTTTCTCCCCCTCCTTCACTTACTCCATCCGCAAGGTGGGCATAGCGATGGTCTCTCTTCTCATGCCACCCGTCATGTATTGCATAATGAGACTAATGTGCAGCACTTTGAAACCAGATGACTTGGGAAATAAACAAGCCCCCTCCCCGCCAAGCCTGGATGTGGCTCTGGATGGTGTCTCCGCACCAGATTGCGGCAGTGAGCTGGGTCCCGGCACGCAGCGTTGCAGTATTTTCTCGCAGGCTTTGCTCACAGGCGCCCCAGTACTTTTCCTCTTCTCGTACCCTTCCGCCTGGAAAGAAATGGCCCTGGCTCCCCCTAGCGGCCAGAAGCTTATGGCGCTGATCTGGGATGTTTCCCATTGTCGTGGTAATTAGCCACTAGTTCAGTTGCAACCACACTCTTCTCTGTTTCTTTGGAGACTTAACTATACTCTCATCTATTGCATTGACTGCTGCCTATAAGCTCAAAATGAAAATACAAATTCCAGTTTATTATTTGAGAGGCCACTGCCCTATACTGTGCTGTAGATGACAACCTGTGTATTCCCCTGACCTACAGTGCCAGCCCTGCCTGGGAGGTTGATAGAATTTTCATTCTTGGGCCCCTTCTCATCCCTACGCAATTGTTACCTCTTGGGGTTGGAGCCCAGGAATCTGCGTCTTAATAGTTCTCTAGAGGATTCTGATCCACAGCGAAGAATGGGAAGAACTTGTCTAGACCAAGCATCCATGGTATTTTGTTCCTATTAATCTCCGGAAACCTCATGTTATTATTAAAGAGCTGCACAGAAATACTGTGAAAGACACTTCTTCCTATTCCAATCAATAATAAGCAATAATGCATTAATGACCTTCCAGGAGCCCAAAGACCTTCCAGGTTTGTCTCTAGATCCCTCCCACCCTTGTCATTAAGTGGAGTCTGGGTCATTCAGGCATCTTTGGGAGGAAAATCTTGGAAATTAAAAGTGAGAACCCAGCCTGTGAGGCAACTTCAAAGAACCCCCATCGCTTGGTACCAGCCCACTGAAGAAACCAGAGGCCCCCAAAGAAACTAGAGAGCAGGCAGGTTGAATCAGAAAGCCTAAACTTTGGCCCTGTTTTCAGACCTTTCCAGTTTATTGCTATGAAATGCATTGATTGCTTTCAACACTGTTAAGCAAGGCAAGGCTCAGGATCAGTTGACTGGTTCCAAGAAGCCAATGTAATTTTATTTTTAAAAGATATTTATGTAGGGAGGGAGGCATGTTTGTTTAATAGATTCCAATTTCCAGAAAATTAGTGACCAAAGGGCCATAATACAGAAGAACAAACTGAACATACCACTATCACAGGAAGGATCTTGAATCACTCCCTGCTTGACAAGGGGGAAACTGAGTCCCAGAGTAGACTTGCACTGGTGGGGACAAAGTTGTGCACAGGGTCACCTTTCAGTCTGTCTCCAGGTATTTTCAACTGATTCCAGGTCCACTTACCAGGTAACAGTTCTAAATCATTCCACCTGATTCTTAGCCTGGTGGGAGTCCAGAAAATCTCTGTGACCAACTGGTATTTGAACTGGAAAATCATTTTTCTAAAAGACACCTGATCGCTTTGCGGTGTCATCTCCTGGTCCCTATAGATAATTCCCTTCCACAGACAGCAAACTGGGCCAAAGTCCCCAGGACGTCAGTTCTCTGTGTGGAGTTTCCAAGGCAGTGCCCTTCTGTTTCTGGCTGCTCTATTGCCCCTTCCAGGAGATTTGGGACACCCCACCGGGTCTACCCCACAAAGGCTCTTGCGATTTCCCACCTGCTTTCACAAGCCAGGGATCAGAGAGCCTGTAACATCTGCACAGGAATAACATTTCTAGGGGCAGCTCATTGTCCACGTTATCTCTAGACATTCACAACAGCATGGCTGGCTGCTCCTCTCTGCCAGGGAGAGCAACCAATAGGCCTAGAGGAAGGGCAGTACAGACTGTCAGCCCAGAACAGATTTCCACAGCACCTTTGGTTGGTCCTTCCAACCCAGAGGTGCCATGACAAACCCCAGGGTAGGCAGGCTCTGAGGGGCTTTGGGGAAACTGGGTGATGTTGGCTCCCTCTAGTGGCGTGTTGTCAGAAATTGAAAGTGGCTCTGTCCAGTGAAGAAGATGCAAAGGGATCTGCTGGACATTATAGAACTGAGAAGTGTGTCGCAAAGATTGTCACACAGTCACCTCAAGTAACACGTTCAGTTTGTAAAGGAGGCTGTTTGGTTTTCTCCATCACATCGAGCACAGAAGGCCTGGCTACAGAGTCACTCCTGCTGACAACAGCAGGTCAGCTGCCGGAGGACCAGAAGTGCTGATGCTCTGCCCAGGCAGCCTCCTCCAGCAACTGTCACACTGGGAACAAACCACCTGCACTTCTCTGTGGATTTCTTCCCTCCATTAGTTAGGGAGTGTGGTGTACAGGACAACCAGCTGACCCCCAGCTCTGAAATGCTCTAAACCACAATGACTCCATAGCCGTGACTCTAAAATGAGCTCCGTCTATTGCTCATCTAAGAGGAAGCTGAAGCATTGTTCACAGCCTCCTACGTTTGCCTGGAGTCTGACAGCGAGCACCTTCACGAACATTACAGAACTTTGCTCTCGCAGCCGCCGTCTGACACACCTTATCCTGAGCCCTCCCACTCTGCCCCAGCAACCAGGTAGGTTTTGTATTCTGCGATGGAGCTAAAGAGAGAAAGATCCTCTTGTGTGGTCCACAAGGACTAAGGCTCCAACCCAGTGTTCAATGGGGTTCTTAGCTTGGCCTGGAAGCCCCGTGAAAATGAAGCAGAGGAACCCACCCTTCCTGGGCAGGAGGAAAAAGTCTATGTGACCCAGCCCATAATAGTAATGATAATAATAATGATGGTTAATGCTTACACTGGCTTACTGCCAGCCAGTCAGCACTCTACTTATATTAACTCAATGTCATAGGTAATCCATAAGCCCACCGTTCTTGCCCGGATACCAGAATCGTTGTAACAGAAACCAAAGTCACCGTTATTATAACTTCCTACCACAGAGTATCTAAACATCAAAGAATTGAAACAACATGGAACTCACTAGGAAAGAGGAAAGGGCTTTCATGATCTATCATGGACCTGGAAATTGGCTTGCCTTAGGTTGTTCAGGTGCAGTTTTAAATCTCAGAACTACAAAGCGGAGTTCCCACAAAGTGGGAAGCAACACAGGAGACCACCTGGCCCAACACCCCACTCCCCAGATAGACAGGAAGAGTCTTGAGGTGTATCATGCAGTGAGTTAGTAGCAGAACCAGATCTGACTCCCAGGGCTACAGATTCTTGGCCCAGGGTTCTTCCCCCTCTACCATGCTGTGACTGTCCAGCACCTGAGCTGACGGACAGTACTGGAGTCTCCCCCTTGAGGGCTTCCTGCACTCCCTGGTTATCAGCCAGCCCACATGAGCTCAAGAAGCAGAATCCTTCTAATGCCGACCAAAGGCATCTAAACTGTCTGGTAAATCAGTTGTCTGCCACCTTGCCCTGTAAACAAAGACAGTAATCATTCCTGAAATAACAGACACAGAGAGCTGGGACAGTCTGGGGCAGCCTGTGACAGCACTCCTGTCCACCACATGAGGAGGAACCTTCCTCCTTTATCCATCCACCCATCCACTCTAGACAAGACCTCCCGGGTCCGCACCAGAAGCTTTCATCAGAATTCTCTTCTCTTCTCCAAAGTGACTTTCAGTTCTTTTGCTGGTGCCCACCATGCACCCCACCTTTTCCTCACCCATCATCTCTGCCCTGGACATTTTGACCTCCCACTTTCCATTTTGGTATGGCTTCCTCCAGATGTGACAATACTCTGCCACTCTGTCACTTCCCAGTCAGAGTCAAGTCCCTGACATTTCCAGGAGTGGTCCTGGTGGAAAGAGAGCCTCCCCGATGGTTTCTCTTTTTTATACTTCAGTGGGCCTAGACTTGGGTGGAAGTTCCCTGGTCCCAGGTTTACCCTAAGGTTCGCTGGCCACTTTGTTTATGGGCGTTCTGTCACTTGGCTGGGAAGCAGACTTGCTCTGCTCTCGTCTGAGTGGAGAGGGAGAGGAACGTGAGGAGGGTAGTGAATACAATCCGGGGGTGGGCGCGTGGAGGAGGAGAGTGAGAGACCAGATGAATCACGGAAACTCAGAAGCATCCTGTCCTAGACATGGGGTCAGGAAGACAGATGGGGCAGGGGCGACAACAGCTGCCCCCTCCCACTGGCGGCTCTTCCTTGAGAAAAAGAGGTGGGGCTGGGAGACAGTCAAACTTCAATGTACCTGGAGGAGTCTACAGGGTGCAGAGCCTGCTCTGCCTCAGGGTCCTGGGGCAGCCCAGCCTCTGGGAGGGGCTCAGCTGACTCCAGCAGCATTGGGGAGGGGATCCAGCCTCCAACCTGTTGCTGGCTTAGCTGCCTTTCTTTTCTTCCATGTGTCACTCAAATCCACCACCTTAGAGTCGTCCTTGCTTCATTCTTTCTCTCACACCCCACAGCAGTTCTTCCTGTTGACACTCCCACCAAAAGCTTCAGAATCACTCCACATCTCACCATCTCCACTGTGACAGCCTAGTCCAAACCACCATCAGACCCCTGCTAGGTTATCCGACTAGTCTCCTACCCAGTAATTCCATTAACATTTAAGACCAATCACATCACTTTTCTGCCCAAAACTCTGCAGGAATGGCTTCCCAGCCAGCTCGGTGCACAAGCAATATCCCATAAGGCCCTGGTGGCCTGCCTCCCTCTCTATCCCCAGCTCTCTCTAGCCTCATCTCCTGCTGCTCCTCTGGCTGCTCACTGTCCTCCAATCATATGGCCTCCTCACTGCTTCTAGAACATTCTAGCAATGCTCAGACCTCAGGGCCGAGCACAGTCTACTCACTCGGTGGAATGTTCCCACAGATATCTACAGCTCATCCTATGACCTCCTTCTGTTCTTTACTCAAATGCTACCTTCTAGGTGAGGATTTCTCTAAATCCCCTATTTTAGCCTCCTCTCCACACTCCCCACACATTTCCTGATTTTCCTCTATTGCAGATCAACTCACATAGCACACAATAAAGTTTAGTTACTTATTGCATCAATTGCCTGTCTCTTCCCACCAGAACCTAGCCTTCTTGTTCCTGGTATTTATTTAGTGAATCTCTGGTACCCAGAAAAATGCCCAGCACATAGTCAGTACTCAATAAACACTTATTGAATGAACCAACAAACAAACGTCAGACACATTTTGAGAAGTAGGCCTTCACAGAGTAGGAAGGGAAGCCTGGTGAAATGGTGTGTGTGTATGTGTGTGTGTGTGTGTGTGTGTGTGTGTGTGAGAGAGAGAGAGAGAGAGAAAGTATGTGTTTGTGCATGTGCGTGTATGTTTCAGGGATGTTTGACAACCACCTTCACTTGGGTTCAACAATTTGTGAGCACTTGATTATTTGTATACATGTTTTAAACTTATTTATTAACCAGAGTCAACCCTTCATTTGTTCTCTTGCTCAGGAATTCACCAGACACTTATGAGGGAAGTTCGGTATAGGTGCTCTGCTAGACATGTGGTAAACACATGATGAAGAGCACAGTCCCTGTAGTATGATAATGAGGGCCCAGCACTTGGAACAGAACTGGGAGGGCCTCTGCATTAACTCAAACGGAACCCAGCAACATCTAATTGGAAACTAAATCCAGTGCAAGAAATTCATCCTAATGTATTTTGCCACCAACAGGAAAAGACATTTGGATGAGTGGCTATGAATGGGAATGTCCCCATCCAGAGATCCTGGAAGAGCGTAGGACTGGTTGTCAAAGGCCTTCCTAGAAGTAAGACTGTGCTCCTTCCAGTGAGGACAGTCAAGGGTGAGCAACTGTCAACTATGAGAGGGAGCAACATGGGTGACTAGAAAGGCTGCCCTCTCTGAACACAGGAGACCCTGCGCATGGTGTCCTCCCAGTTCTGTGAGAGACAACTCTGACCTTGATATCTGTTTAGTCCTGTAGATGTAAGAGGCAGATAACTCCTGACATGGCTGATCTATCTTGCCTTCTTGGAAAATTTCCCCTGTCTTTGGTGACCTGCAGAGGGGGATCAAGCCCTTTCTCTGCAGGTGCCCAGCATGTGCTGGGTGCTCACGTGTACTGACAACAGTTGGGAAGCTGGTCAGGGGACCTGGCATCTTGGCTATCTGCCTGCTTTCGTCAAACCCCTTGACGTGTCAGCTGGACTCAGCAGTTGATGTTTTCACGCAGCGTAACACACAGCCTCGGAGACTCTGCCATTTATTTATTTGTTACTTTTCCACAGCCACCTGCTCCTGGGTGGGTCTGCGGCTCTGCCATGCACTTTCTGGAATCTCCAGTCCTCCCCATACCTTGTCTCTTTTGACCACACCACCAGCTTTTACCCTTCTCCTAACAGCCTCACCCCAACCTTCTGGGCCCCCTCTTTGACTCCAGGGGGTCCGATCTCAAGTTTTTCTGTCCTGGTTGCTGCTTGTGCAAGGCCTCCCGAGGGCCATCAGGCAGGGTCATCCAAGGAAGGGTCTCGTCTTCCAGGGAAGTTGAGGGTTCAGGTCTTCTCTGTTCAGCCACTACCACAAATGTATGCATCAGTCTCCTTTCCAGGACCACCGTGCCCACATTTTCCCTGCCAGGAAGGAAGGAGAACAAAAGGAAGTGCAGTTAGTGACATGATGGAGGGACATATGAGGAACGCCACCAAGAAACATGAGGATTCAGCTTCTTTCCTGGCTCATGTGATAGTGGCACCGTGATCCCCCATCTCCCATCAGAACCTTATTCCTGGGCTCCCCAGTTTGCTCAGATCATCCTCCCACCACCCACTTGGACCCAGCAACTCACCAGCAACTACTGGACCTGCAGCCTGAAGCCATTTCTGCATGACTTGTCTTTCTACACTGCTGTCCTTCATTCTCTACCTTGAACAGTCCCTTAGTCCCCCGAGAATCAAGTCCAAGCAATCTGCTTGCCTTCCAGACGGCCAAAGTGCTGCCTTCCATACTCCATCCAGCTGGTCTCCCTCTAACACTTCTGGTCATCTACTTACACCTCAGGGGGACATCTCTGATCCTCAACAGGCATTCAGGTAAGGAATAACCCTCCTTCCCTGGAAGAGTCCTTGTAACGGCCTGACTCCTCCCTTATCCCACTCCCCAGAGTGCTTCTGTTTCCCATGCCTACCTTCCTCAGTGCTCCCCTCCAGACCCAGTGAAACCCCACCAACCGCATGAGCCTCTCCCGCCATCCCAAGGATGAGTGATCTCTCTCTCTTCTCTGATTTCCTGCCGCTTTGCAGTGTGTTCATTCTCAAGACACAGTGTGGTTGGTTTCTATTGGAAAGTGAGTGAAATTTTCAGCTCAAAGTGTCCGGTGCCTGCCTCTGCCAGGCCCTGGGTAAAGAAAACGGAACTCCTCATTTGTCAACCCCGAGGAGATGCGTGTGTCTCTGTCACTAGCACAGAGCACTTCAAGAGCAGGCCCGTGGTTGTCTAAACACAAACCAACCAACATCACCTACAGCTCGGTTTCTGCATGTGTGAAACTGGGCATGACAATGACATGGTTGTTCCAAGTGTGTAGAGCTACCCCAAGATCCAGGTGTTTGTGAAACTGCTTTGGGAAAAGTGAAGAATCACAAGAACTCCAGGTGATGTTATCATCATGCCTATGCCATGGACTCCTGCAGGATGAAGATATCTAATACTTGTAATTTCAATTAATTGGGAGCCTGCCCAAGGGTCCCACATCTGGAGGGACCTCACTGAAGCATGAACTGAAGGCAAGAGCAGACATCCTGCATGGACTAAGAGTCACTGACCTTCTAGCCATGAAAGGACAAGGATGTCACCCAGTGCTTTCAACTGGCCTCACCAGTAGGCAGCAGCTCCTACCCAGGGATTACAAACAAACAGGAGCCAGGCACAGTGGTAAAAGCCTGTAATCCTAGAGGCTCTGGAGGCTTTGGAGGCTGAGGCAGGGAGATCATGAGTTCAAAGCCAGCCTCAGCAACAGCGAGGCACTAAGCAACTCAGTGAGACCCTGTCTCTAAATAAAATACAAAATAGGGCTGGGGATGTGGCTCAGTGGTTGAGTGAGTTCAATCTCTAGTACCAATAAAACAGAAAAGAAAGAAAAAAAAAGATGGATGGGAGAGGGGTCCTTCCTAAAGCCCCACAAAAAATAACAGTAACAAAATAATTTTCAAAGAGGAAAGTAGAGGTGAAGTAATAAAGAAAATAAAAACCAGGAGAGTAGATGATGGAAGGAACAGCATTGAACTTGGAAGGCCAAGATTTAGGCCATGCCATTGAAATAGAAGTTGATTAACTCCAGGGAACCCAGAGATGCTCAGAGTTGGAGATATCCCAGTACAACAGAAGCAGGGTCAAAAAATGATCACAGTGAGAAACACCCTTCCAGCTCTCCTCCACCATCTCAGAAAGCCATGCTGCTGCGCATTCACTAACCTACCAAAAGATGAGACGTTTATTGCAGAGAAACTGGATCAGAAGGGCTGGAGTTGGGAACAGCTGTCACTGTGTAAGACAGGCTGAGGTGGTGCACTGAAAATAGGGGGCTTAAGTTTGTGATGTGAGAGACCACACAATGGACCACTCAGTGGTGAGACAGTCTGCCACCTTCCTTGCTCTGCTCCCAGAACAGTATCAGGCAGATAGTATCTTTCTTGGAGGAAACAAAGAGTTCCAAAAGAGAAGGACTTACAGCCATTGGTTCCCAGAAGTCCCCAGTAAGAGGTTCTGATCCAGCTTCATCACCTTGTAGTGAGCTCACCACTCAACAAGCCCAGACTCAGAGCCACCAACCAGCTTTTTATTAGCACTTCACTCTTGAAAATAAACAGGTATCCTCCTTGTAGGACAAACATCCAAGGAAAGCTTCCAACAGTTCAAAACAGAAGAGAAAAGCGGGGGAAACAGAAAATCCCAGAAGCAGAAAATACTTGGAAAATATTCTAAATCCCCTGATAAATGAGAGAACATTTTACCTATGAAACAAGAATAGAGTGTCGTGAAAAAATGAACCGCCCAAGAAGAAAAGATATTCTTAAAAATCATAAAAAATACGATAACCAAAATTTAAATGCCAATTGAAGATCTAGAAGACAATGTCGAGGAAGACTTCCAGAAATCAAGACAAAACTATCATGGAAAAAAGTAAAGATAAAGAAACTTGAGAACCAGTCCAGGAGATCCAAAGTCTCATTAATAGAGTTCTAGAAAAAGAAAACAGGCAAAAAGAATGGGGAAAAAATAATGAAATAATTAAAGAAAAATGTTCAACAGTTGAAAAACATGCATTTCAGACCAAGAGTGCTCACTGAACAACCAAGGGGATAAAACTAGTCCTACAAGGTCCAGGACCATGGAATCTAGAAATTAGGATGGCATCAGATTTTACCAAAAGCATCACAAGGAGTTAGAAGATAATGGAGGTGATTTTCAACCTAAAAGGCTATTCTCACCCAAGCAAGTGGTTTCCTAGTCCAGAGGTGAAGGAAAGCATTGGATAAAGTCAAGTTTAAGGTGAAAGTTAGCCTGTTATGTCCACATGAACTAGGAGGAGATTTACATTGCTCAGGAGACATTTACTGAACCCCCACCCTCCTTTTGGGCATCAAACAATGACAAGTATATAAAAAATTAAGCAATAAAAAGAAGATATTTAGCAATTCCATAGGAAAATAAAGTCATGTGAGCAATGAAAAATAATTATACCACAGAACATTAGGTGGCTCGATGAAGAATAATATTTACACAGTCATAATAAAGTAGAACTGAATAGTGAGCTAATAAATATCATGACATTTATACTATAGTGGGTTGAGAAGGTCTATATAGTGGGGTGTTTGTGTATATCATGGAGAGTAATGGTGGGTGGTGTTAAAAAAGCTAAAAGCTTTCCTAGTAGGAAGTCAATTTTTTAAGACTCGAAAAATAAAAATTAAAAAGCAATGGAAGTGTATTATTAGGAAGCATAGTCACAAGTCTAGATGAAACAGCTACAGAGCTGAAGGAGATTCTATTTGGGAACACAAGAGGGCAAGTTCACGGTTGGCTAGTGGCCTTATTGAATACGTTATCTTTTAAGCTTAGACTAATATTTCAATTTAGAGGAAAAGAAATAACACATGAAAAATTCCCCAAACCAAAAGACACAAGTCTCCAGAATGAAAAGCCAAGCTTCTAAGGTTGCCATATTTTAGCACAAGTAAGGACACTCAGTTAAATTTGCATTTTGGATAAGCAGAGAAAAGTGTTTAGTGTAAGTATGTCCCAAATATTACAAACTTTATTTGCAGTTTATCTGAAATTCAAATTTAATAGGCATCTTCTATCTTGTCCAGGAAGCCTATACCCAACACATCCACATGAAAGCACAGAGCCATGATTGCAAAGTACCAAGAAAAAGAGAACACGTTAACACTTGAGGGGGAGGGGGGGGTCACCTAAAAAGAAATCAGAAAAGCACTGACATCTCACGGCAAGACTGGAAGTTAGGAAGGAGAGGAGGAAGGCCTCCAGAATTCCGAGGCAAAATGATATCCATCCTGGAATATTATACCCATCCAACCATAAATGAAATTTCAGAATTGAACAGAGGCATTGTGAGGGAAAGGTTAAAAACCCTAGTTTCTACTTACCTTTTCTTAGAAGCTGACTGGAGGATTTCCCTTCCCTAAAAGGAAATAAATCAAGAAAGAAGGAAACATAGTCCAGGAAAACAGAAACGCAACATAGAGGAGAAGGAAAACAAATTCCCATGATACTGGCTTTGCTGGGGCAGAGAGAAAGCAGGCAAGATGGATGGGGAGAATGGAAGGTTCCAGAATGAAAGATTTTAGGGGGAAATAAAAGAACCCACAGTGTGATGCATTCTATACATTCAGTGTGATATGACACACACAAAAAAAATGGTGTCTAGAGGGATTTTTCAACTCAGTCGGAGAGTTCGGAACAAATTATAAATAGGAACACAGAAAATTAATCAGGTGAAGAAAATGAGGCTATTATTAACAAAATGTTTACAAGAGATTAAATGAACATTATCATAATGCACTGCTTGGCAATGCAGAAAATAATACTTGATAATGATAATGACATAAACACTGAACACTGACTTAAACAAAATATTATGTGGGAGGCAGAGAAAGCAGTAGAAGACATATGGCTTCATGGACAAACACAAGAGGTAATGTTCTACCTCTCAGAGTCAAGGTGTTAAGAGTAGCCCTAAATGATCTGTCAGTCCACCTTACCACTCTAACCTTAACCCTTAGTGCTCTCCCACGACTTACTTTGCTCCTGCGGTGAGGACCATAGGATGTTCTCTTCCTCAATTATATCACATCTTCCCACCTCAGGGCCTTTGCACATGCTGTTCCCTTTGCTTAGCATGCCCTTCCCCATGTATCCACGGGGCTCCCTCCTCCTGTACTCCAGATCTTTTCTCAGATTTTGTTTTCTCAGTAGCATCCCCCGTTCTCCCACTTCCTTATTAAGGTTGCATTTTATCCCTGATATTCCCTATGTCACCCTCACCACAGTTTATTTATCATTCATAAACTTCTGTAAATAGGTTACTACTTCTATAGAAAGAGGTGGTTAGAGTAACAGTTTATTTAAACATTTAAAAAATTTATTCTCCCCACTGGACCAAGGCTCCATGATCACAGGGAATTCTACTCCCTACATGAATCCACAACTTGTTCACCGATATATCCCTGCATAGAACAGAGTGACTGGCACCCAGTAGGAGCTTTAAAAGTATTCATTAAATGAAAAAAATAAATCAAGAAATAGCAGCATATATATATTTACTGAAAGACAAATGTAAATACAAAAAAAAAACTATTAAGATAATTGAAACTCTCCTCTGAGGACTTGCTAAGGACAAGAGAGAGAGGGTGTGCTGGTTTTCCTGAGAAGACTTATATTCTTGTTTGGTTCACCAAAGCATTTGCAAATATTACCTTAATGAACATTAAAGTAATTTTTAAAAATATGATCAGTTTTTAGCCCATACACACCCAAATGGTACTCCATCCAATTTCCAAATGAAATGGTGACTGGTCACCTACTCCCATGTTCAGATGTGGTTTGAGTGTGTCTCCCAAAGGTTCACTGGCTGGAAGCATGGTCCCCGGGTGGTGATGGTGAGCATGGAACCCTAATGAAATGGGGCCTGGTGGAAGGTAATTAGGTCACAGGGGCTCCACCCTCATAAACGGATCAGTGACATCTGGGAGAGAAGGTTGTTGTGGAGTGAGATCATCCATGCCCTTCTGCACACCACCATTTTTCCTTTCCACTTCTCCACCATGTTGTGGTGCAGCCAGGAGGGCCCTCGCCTGCATGCTGGTGTCATGCTGTTTGGATCATTCAGCTTCTCAAATTGTGAGTCAAATACACCTCTTTACCCAGCCTCAGGTATTTTATTATAGCAACACAAAACAGATCAACACATCTGCAACTTTATGTAATTAAGGCCTAGAAGTCATGCTCCTCTTCTCATTCACCCCTTTTTCTCCCATCTACCACCTCAATCCATCCTGAGTCTTGAGGTAGTTCTCACCTCCTCATAGGTCTCAAACCCATTCACCTCTGTCCATCTGTGTCACTATCACCCTAAGACCATCTTTTACCTGCACACTAGCAAAACTCGATAAATGGCCCACCCACATCCATCCAGTACCTCCAACCTATTACAGTGTGACCAGACTGATATTTTCAAACACAAATCTGATCCTATCACCCCCCCACACACACACACCTGCTTAAAACCTGTCCACAGCATCCCATAGATAAAACTCTTAACCTCTATGCCTACAATCACTGTACCATGTTTCCCCACCCCAGGGGATGGCATGCTGTTCCCGCTGCCTGGAATGTGAACTCCATCTCCTTTGACTACTTAGCTCCTATTCATCATTCAAATGTCAGCAAAAATGTCATTAAACTATATTCCCCTATTTTAGGCTCTCATAGCACTTTTGTGGGTATCGGTCCTTTGTAACACTTGCTTGGCACATTTGCAGTTTTACACTTAGACTTATTGGGTTAATATCTGTTTCCACCCCACATCCCCAACACACATACACACGTGCGTGCGCGCGCACACACACACACACACACACACTCCAGAGAGAGGCCGAGTTCTAAGCTTCATGGAAGAAGTCATTTGTTTCATTATATTCCAGCTATGTTTTAAAACTTCAACAAGCAACTTCCACTCATCTGTCTCATCCCCACCCTAAAATTCTACAACATGGAGACGGCATGCTTTTCTGTGAAAGCCCAGTCACCCTCTGCTCTATACCACCAGTGCCCATCCTCAGACGTGATTCTGGAAATGTATGCTAACATGCAGTGTGCAGGAGATTGTGTTGCATGTAGTTGCTGGCCTGGAGAGGTGTCACCAAACCCAGGAGGTTTGCTTTTTAGACACAGTCATCAATGATATATGTCGAGCATTCCACATATGACCTTGAACTGATTCCTTCCTCCACAATCCACCATACCTTCAACTGGCTGAACCCCAGTGACCATCTGACTGAAGCTAAAGATTCATCACTGTAGCAAATCTAATGATTTTCATCTTGTCTCAACACTATTAGCACAAGGCTTTTGTGTTGTGGATGTGAATGTGTGTATTTTCCCTTGTTTTTATAAAATTGGAGTAAAATATACAAGAAACTAACCAAACTATTGCACATACTTTTTTATTTTTTATTTATTTGTTTGTTTGTTTGTTTGTTTGTCTCGTTGGTTACTAGGGATTGAACTCAAGGGCACTCGTCCACTGAGCCACATCCCCAGCCCTATTTTGTATTTTATTTAGAGACAGGGTGTCACCAAGTTGCTTAGCACCTTGCTTTTGCTGAGGCTAGCTTTGAACTCACAATCCTCCTGCCTCAGCCTCCCTAGTCACTGGGATTACAGGCAGGCACCACCAGTGCCCAGCAGCACATACACTGTTATATAAAGCTGGTGATGCTGACTGGCAGAAAGGGCACCATGAGAATGACCATTCATCAGGTAATGCACACAATTCTAAGCTGAGCATCAGATGGGGCACTAGGGGGCTCTAAATTTCAACATTTAATGTTGAACGCCACTTATTTACACTACCTGTGCAATTAGGCACTACCTGATAAACCAATGTTAACTTAACCCTTTGCTGAGTAAAATAAGTTTAAGTTCATCTTTTTTCTTTCTTCCTCTTTATCCAGAACTATATGAGAAACCAATATTTTTAAAAGTTCCCTTTAAAGAGTAAGACTACCAGGTAATCTTCCTTAATAACTCTCCTTCAGATGCAAGTGGTAATTAGTCATGGGGACTCCCAATTTTTTAAATTCTACAATATAATGCAACTGGACCACTACACTTATATTTTTAAATATATATATTTACATATATTTTTTAAATATCCATCTTTCCCCCAAAATCAGTCTCTGGCATTACCTACTAGGGATCACATCTTTTTTTTTTGGGGGGGGGGTACAGGTTCCAGGGATTGATTTCAGGGGCACTCGACCACAGAGCCACATCCCCAGCCCTATTTTGCATTTTATTTAGACACAGGGTCTCACGGAGTTGCTTAGCACTTAGCTTTTGCTGAGGCTGGCTTTGAACTCACAATCCTCCTGCCTCAGCCTCCCTTGTCGCTGGGATTACAGGCGTGTGCCACTGTGCCCAGGTGGGGTTCACATCTGTAGTGGACTTCACTCCCCAGAGCTTGGACTATGCCATGACATCAGGGAGAGTCGAGGACCAGAATCTGAGGGATCTCCCTTACTGGATGCTGTGTGAACCACTGACCAACTCCATGGCCTCACCAGCACTCACTCTTCCTGTCACTGTTTCAGAAGTGAGGCCCAACCACTGCTCCCCACCATCCTGCCATTTCTGTGAGTGACGTGTTACTTCCTACTCCCTTCCAATATATCATCCAAGCCCTCTGGCTGCCCAGAGAGGTGGAGCTATGATGTGCGACAAATGAGGTCTACGGTTTATTTCAGTACCCATAGGAAAATTGTCAGGACACTCTCAAAGCTTCAGCTCACCCTTATCTTTAAGGGCACATCAGTCACAATCATCTACGAGAAATAAATTCAACAAGAAACGATTCTATACCCATCAGATTAACGCCTTCCCTGCAAACCCTCAGCTAGAACATTCAGGAGTGAGAAGCGTGACTCTCAAACAGAGCTGGTGATTTCTTCCATCTGTTAGTCTCAATTTCTATATTCATCCATTGCAGTTTTTTTAAGATGGGAATTTTTTTCCTGATATCCCCCACAAAATATACTCATTATAAACAATTCACACACTTCTGCCATCTAAAAAACAAAAAATTTAAAAAAATTTTTTTACACTAAAAAAAAAATCACTCATGTCCTAAATGAAAACTTCTTGCTTTGGAAGTCATACAAACTTGGCCTTAAACCGCTTGTTTACTTGGTGGCCTCATCCAAGAAGTGGAAATAATAACTGAAGTCACCCCACAGTGTGAGGATTTGAGACAGTTGTTGTTATAAGCCACAATGTTCAGTAACTTTATAATTTATGGCTACTAGTGTTATTGATATACTTTCTAGTCTATACATATGTACATATCACTGTGTGGATTTTATGTTTCCACGAGGTAACTTCTGCATGCTGAAAAGTTATTTAGAAGATACATTGTTTTAAATAAATAAATATTCAGTTTATTAAAGTTACAAATCTTTAAATCAAGTTCCTCCTTAATTTCTTGAGTTTAACCCATAAATTTTATTCTTCTATTCATAAGCAGAGTTTGCTTGTTTTGCATTTCTTTTCTTTTTTTTTTTTAGCAAAAGCATGAATTCCTTGAGAGTCTTTGAAAGCAAATAGTAAGAGAACATTCTTAAAGTTATATGTTATATAACTGAATATTTGTGTCCCTCCACTCCCCCAAATAATTTAGTGCTGAAGATCTAACCCTTTTAAATGGGACCTCTAATTAAGGTTAAGTGAGATCATAAGGGTGGGTCCCTGATCTGATAGGACTGGTGTTCTCATGAAAAAGACAGAGAAAAAGAGCTCATTCTCTCTTGTATGCACAGAGGAAAGAAAGGCCATGTGAAGGCACAATGAGAAGCCAGGAAGAGAGCCCTCATCAGGAGCTAATTTGATGACACCTTGATCCTGCACTTTGCTATCATGTGGATGCCCAATGTTGCCCAAAGGCCCATGTGATAAACGCCTGGTACCCAAGGTGAGAATATTGGGAGGTGGTAGAGCCTTCAGGAGGTGGGGCCTAGTGGGAGGTCTCTAGGTCATTAGGGGTGTGCCCTTGAAAGGAGTCCTGGGACCCTAGTCCCCCTCTTGCTCTCTTTTGCCTCCTGGTGATAAGGTGAACAGTTTTGCTCAACCACATACTCCTGCCATGATGTGTGGCCTCACCTCAGGTCCAAAGCAACAGGGCCAACCAATCATGGACTGGAACCTCCAAATCTGGGAGCCAAAATAAACCTTTTCTCTTTATAAGTTGATTATCTCTGGTATTTGTTATAGTGACAGAAAGCTGGCTAACACAGACTGCCAGGCTCCAGAACTGTCAAAAAATATATTTGTGTTGTTGAAGTCACCCAGCCTGTAATATTCAAGTATAGCAGTTTGAGCAGACAAATTTAATATGAGAAGCAGTGAGGATTCCCCAATAGTTTGGACATAAGAAAAAGGTTAGAGATCAGCAGTAGGGAAAATGAAGGGACCCACACACCTCTAGATGTGTGGCCAGACTTGGAGATTGGAGGCCTGGGGATCCCAGTCTGGAAAATGCAGAAACACTATTGGGTTTGTGAATCAGAGATTGATACTCAGTCTTAAATTCACGAGATATAGCAAATAAAAATGCAGGATCCCCAGTTGCGCTTGAATTTCAGATGATTTTACAATATTTGGGACATTCTTATACTAAAAGCTATTCATTGCTTATGTCAATTTCTGGACAGCTTATATTTTATCTGTCAACCCTACCCAGTATAGATACAGCCTCTGCAGTACAATTTAGTAATACATGTCAAAGTCTTTAAGGCATACACAATCTTCAGCATAGCAATTCTACTTCCAGACATTTATTCACAAGATAAGAGATAAATGTGTATAGGTCAGGATATTTATCAGTGTATTGCTTTATAATCATGAAAAAGTGAATTAATAGAAGATGGTTAAATAGTTATGGTATTTCTATTCAAATGTATGCAGTCTTTAAAGTCATAATTTTATAATCTATATTTATTAACACAAAAGGACATCCAGAATATAGGAAGTTAAAAAAAGATAATAAAGTAAATTTAAGTTTGATTTTATGTCAACTAAATATTTTATATGCACAAGACATATACACACATAAACAAATCTGGAATAATTATGCTAAGATGTTGACAGGAGTTATGTCTGGATTGTGAGATTACTGGTAACTTTTACTTTGCTCTCTATACCTATAGGCATATTATATCTCAATAATCAGAATAAAACTATTATCATTTCGAAAAAAGTACTAGTGACATGACATTTAGATAAAAATCATACAAAACATTCTTTGCTAGTTCTGTAATCCTGTATTCTGAAGTAGCAAGTCCATGTATGAATACAGAAATTCATTACACAAAGTCTGAACAGGTTCCTTTTCCTATTTTGGTGTTGTTATGAATAAGCTATGACATCTTTCTCGTGCTGAAAGAGCCATTGAAGAACCTGGATGCAATAGATACTTGTTTCTCATTATTTGTTTGTTTGAAGAAAGGGTGTTACTTTCTTGGCTATCCAACATTTTAACCCTTCTTTTCATGGTGGATTACAAATTTCCCTAGAGAAATTGTCTCCATATTCCATGATCAGTCTAAGTCCTTTGGGTAAAAGCTGCTCCAACCTTGGATCCAAGGTGTGCATGTAACCCAGATATGTCAAATTGGAGCATACCATTCCCTTGGCCTAATAATTTGTCCACATATAAGCAGAAGGTGAATTTCTAACCAATGAAAAATCAGATCACAGGTGTTGTCAGGTCAAACACTATTTTTATTGAACGAGAACCTGGGAGGGTGTATGCCTGGATTTATTAGCTATCTTGCCATCTTTGGAAGCCAACATGAAGAAAAACTGCATTAAAAGAAATGAAAAAACAAAAACCCCATAGATCACATACTATACCCTTAGCCCAAGTTTAGATGAAGTTACATGAGTTAATCAAAGTCCCTTTTATGATTATTTGAGCTAGATTTTTAGTCACTTATAACCAAAATAAAGAACTGCACTAAATTAATTACAGAACCAATGAGACCTAAGCAATATAGCCTAATTATAATGATAATTATGTTTTATTCATCAGTTACTATGTTTAAGATATTTGAAATAAATTAATCATGAATAAATCCATCCATCCTTTGAGACAGACATTATCTTCTCTGTTTCACAGATGAGAATCCTGTGGCTCCACAAACTTAAATAATTCACCCCAAATCACACTGCTAGCTAGACGAAACCAAGACAGCAAAATACTAAAGTCTATGTTCTCTACTGCACCAGGATTGATCTTCATTGTAGACTTAGAACCCTCAGTTCTGGTCTCACACCACAGAGAATTATTTTACTGGGCTTTGGTTCACTACCAGTTGAGGCAAAGGAACTACCAGAAAGCCTAACTTCCCCTAAATAGCTCTGAGTTGAAGCCAACAATATAAAAAGTACACAGAGCCTCAGCTTAGGGTGGGGAAGGAAGTTGCCTGGTGCTAGCATTTTCTCTAATTTCCAAGCAAGAATCAACAACTGAGATTTTAGCTCATCAAGTGAACTAAAATGTCAAACGCCAATCACTAGTATGAATCCCAAAAACATTACTTAAAGTTGACAATAACTGCAAACCTCCTACTTTTTACTACCTAAAACCATGTATGGTGGACATGAACTTTGCATTAATGCAAACCTGACACACAGGAGTCATCAGATGTCCAATAAATCATCTTACAAAAACACAAGCATATAAATAAAATGATTCAGACACATTTACCCATGACCTGGTCTCTATGTAGTATTTATTTTCTTACTTTTCACAGTGACCCAAATCCCTAAAAAATTAAAAAAAAAAAAAAAAGAAAAAAAAAAAAAAGAAAATGAGGTACAACAGAGAAGCNAAGCTAGCAGTGTGATTTGGGGTGAATTATTTAAGTTTGTGGAGCCACAGGATTCTCATCTGTGAAACAGAGAAGCTAATAAATTTAACTCCTTGACCTAATAAGCAAGTGTGATATTACAGGATACAAGACCAATGTGCAAAACTTGGTTGTATTTCTATACATCAGAAATGGGCACATGAGAATTGTGATTATAAATGCAATAATATTGACAACTGCTTTTTCAAGATACAGGTAAGCATACATCTAACAGAACATGTAACAGGGCTTGTATGATGAAAAGTTCAAGGTAATAATGAAAGAAATGAAAGTATATCTAATTAAATGGAGAGATGTAGCATGTTCTTGGATTAAAATACTCTAGATGATAATGAGATCAATGCTCAAATCGATTTATAGATTTAACACAATTCCTATCAAAATCTTAGCAAGACTTTTTTCCATGTAGAGTTAATTATATCTTAAATTTTATATGGAAAGGCAAAGGAACAGAAAGAGCTAAGGCAATTTTTCAAAAAAAAAAAAAAAAAAAAAAGTAAATGGGGAAGAATCAATTGACCAGATTTTGCATCAATTTTTTAGCTGTAGTAATTAAGTCTGGTAGCTGACTGGATGCATGCATCAATAGAACAGAATAGAGCCCATCGACATACCCTCTTATAAGTATGGACAACTAAAATAATTTAATGCAGGAAGGATAGATTTTATAGCAAATGGTTGAAGTAATTGAACATCTATCAGATGGGGGAGAAAAAAAAAAACTTTGACCTAAACCTCATGCTACATAAAAAGAATTTCAAACAGAATATAGATTTCAATATAATATTTAAGACTACAAACTTTTTAAAGAAAATTTGGGAGAAAACTTTCTATGGTTTGATGAACAGTGTTAGATTTTATACCAAAAGCATAATTCCTAAATCAAAGTATTGATAAATACGATTTTATCAACAATCTATGGCTCATCTTGTAAACAACATGTTAGATAAAATATTCATATCTAGGATATCTAAAGAAGACAGAAAGGCAAACTATTTAATTGGGAATGAGCAAAAGACATGAGGGGACATTTCCCTGGAGAGATTATACAGTTCAAACACATGGAAGGAAACTCAACTTCACTTAGTGTCAAGGAAATGCAAATTAAAGACCTTGATGGGCCATCACTACATTCTTATCAGACAGCTGAATTTTTTAAAAAAGAAAAAGAACAATAACAACAACAGCAAAAATCCTGATAAGTTAAGTGTTGCATTCAAGTCAGGCAAACAAAATAGAACCATCCTGTCACATTTCGTGCAGGCAGCACTTGAAAAACAATCAGAGGACAAGGGTAGCCTCTGTTATCCTCAGGTTCTGCTCTCCAGGAGCAGCACCAGGGAACACTCCAGGGGGCATCCAGGCTGGGAGCAATCCTGGTGGAATGGGGGCAGCAGACAAAGCTCTCCCTTTGTTTCTGAATAAGCCCATTTGTCATCTGGGCATGATGACTTCCTGGAAGTGCTGAATGCTTTATTGAGGATATTTCAGGAACAAAAGAGATGTTGTACCCTCCAAGTTGTGTGTTCGAGGGGGGGAGAAATGTTCTCAAAGCTGCTAGGTGGGTATAGGGGATGTCAACTAGGAAATGGAATGTACGAGACCCTTTGTCCCTGAGGTCAGTCAAATGACGATAACCACCCCTGGCGCCATCCCAGCCTCATCCTGAGCTCTGGGAATTTTCTAACCTCAAAACTCTTGGAGAAAGTTCTCTGCAGCCTGGTGCAGCAGCACCCCAATACAAATGTTCTTTTGAAATCCACCTCTGAGCTGCCGAGCCTACACTGGGCCCATCCAACCACAAATTCCTAGCAGATGTTTAGCACGTGAGTGTTGCCCTCCTCCCTGGATTCCTGCAAGAGTCCCTCCCTCACCCCACCCCATCTGCTATGAACCAAGCAGGGTGCATTGAGGGTCTGCCCCTGCTCAGGGAGTATAGGGGTACATTGTCCACAGAGAATTTAAAAACCATCGTAAAACTGGCCAAAAGTCAGACCACTTTTTATTTTCATGTCAAATATAAATAATGTCAGTGATAAAATATTCCTCCTGGCCAGGTGGACCACCCTAACACCTCTCCCAGAAACTGGCTATGCTAGTCTTGGCTCCTAGGGGACAGCTAATCTTTCCCATTCCTGTCTTTCCTTCAGCAGGAGACTTCATTCAAATATACGTACCGAGCATGTCCTGCCCGATTTAAAATTCTTGCTTGCTCCCATGGCCACCAGAAGGAATCAACTTCTGGTAGCTTCATGGCTCTTCACCATCAGAATCCCACCTCATTCTCCAGCCTGCCCTGCACCCTTTCTCCCATTTCCTGTACCCCAAGCTCCCAGTTCCTTGAACACACTATCTCATTCTCCAGCTCTGTGCATGCATATGTTGAAGCCATTTCTTTTATTAAGAATTTTCTTTTCAACCTTGAAATTTCCAGGTCCTCTTCCAAAGCCCTGCTGATGAGGTCATTTCTCTGAGGAACCTTCCCTGATTCCCTCCAGTCCACAGGAAGAATCCAGAGCACCTACTATGTGACTCTGTATCATTGCAGATTCTACCTGCTCTGCTTGTATTTCCTAGTTTCCCCTAAATGTTCTCTAAAGCAGAGTAATTCCCAATCTAAAGGTCAAGCCAAAAAAAAAAAAAAGGAATTTTTTTTTTTGGCAAACCAAGTCTTAGTAGTTAACTGAGTTACTGTGCCTTCAACCTGTCTTCATAACCAGCTTGCTTTTCAGTTCTTGGCCCCTTGGGCCAAGCATATTTTCTTCTGTCCATATGATTCACACTCTATGAAACCATCAGGGCAAGTGGACCTAGAGCAACTTTGTGGTCTTGCTTTCTCTCTTTCTCCCAGAAGTCACCTCTAAATGAGATGGTCACAGATTTTAGTTCTAAGATACGTAAGAAAAAGAGACCCTCCCTTTGGTCTGTATCCCAGCCATATGTCTCAATTCAGTCTTTTACCCAAGAGCACAGAATTGCAGGCAACTGGAAGCAGTTTTAATTACATACTAACTAGATACTTTAACTAGATACTAACTAGTTGTATCCTGACTCCTGCATTGTTCGTTTTTCTATCACTCTTAGTGAGAGATCAGTGGTGAAGGGGTGAACAGCTGGGTGGGATCTGGGCCCTGGTGTAAGCCCCAAAGCTGCCCCCAACTTCTGCCTCTCACCACTGTAACTTACCACAGCCAGTTGTTCACTGTCTCTGCCCTCAGGACGTGGTCTCTCTACAAAGACTGAAGTCCTGCTTACTTTCCACTTCATGGGGCCTGGCACATTTAAGCTGCAGACTAATGTCTACTAAAGGGGGACAGCCTCCATGTAGAGTGTCCTCCACACCCTAATGATTCCCAGCCCTGCTGCCAACTCCTGCTTCTGTTTTCTTTGGTCTCTAATCTCCTGTTTTGTTCAGATTTCTGGTCCCTCCCCAGCCCTGCTGGGTGACTCCCACTGACTCTAAAGAGATCACAGTGGTGGGCAGGTGGTATGTGCCTGAAGCCCCAGCTACTCAGGAGGCTGAGGTGGGAGGATCGCTTGACTGAGAGTTCAAGCACAACCTGGGCAACATAAGGAGACCCTGTCTCAAAAGTTAAAAATAAATAAATAAATAAACACATCATGGTTATCCCACCCTCCCAGTGATCCTGGTTAGGGAGTGTCCTAACCACGTCCTAGTGGGAGCCGCAAGTTCTGATCCCTAGGAGGACTCTTGGCCCTTCCTGAATTCAGTCACAGCTGTGGGAGCACAGGAGGCCTGGAACTGCTGCTGCCATCTGTGAGCACAAGGGGGAAGTCCAGCAAGTCCCAAGAACAGAATCCCTCAAACCAACATCATTGTCTCTGGCAAACCCATTGCCAAAATGGTTCCATTTCCCCATGCACCCTTGGCAAAGTGACTTGGAAGCCCCTCCCATCAGGAGACGGGGTCTACTTCCCCATTACAGAGCCTGGCTTGACTAGATCTTTTGTTTCTAAATGCCACTGTCAGATACAGCCAACAGCTCCCTAAAAGAGTGCTGCTAAAGAATTGAAAAAAAAAAAAAAAGAGAGAGAGAGAGAAGGGCCCTAAATAATTTCAAAACCACACCAGCTGCAGAATAGAATACTAGGAATACAGAATATTATTGATTTAAATAGAAAGACCTCTTTTCTTTTATGAAGCAAAGATTAATTGCAAAGCGTCTCTAATCCTCATTAGAACACCCTGTAACAACAAAACCCCTCCCTTTTTTTGTTGTTATTTTTTGTTTCTTGTTGAATTTTTTGTTTTGTACTGTTTTGCATTGCTGGATGGAACCCAGGGCCTCACAAATGCTAGGCAAGCACTCTACTGCTGAGTTACATCCCCAGCCCTATGATCCCCATTCTATAGTTGAGGAATCAATACCTAAATGTGAGAAATGTGCCCAAGGTCCAAATGCTAGTGAGGAGAACAGCCAGAGTTCAAGTCCAGCTCAGTCAGATGCTGGGACCTGTGCAGTTTCCACTAAACACCATGTAGTGCCTAATTAATATCATTTCTTCAAAATTTGAGCTGAATATAAGCTTCCATAAGATATTATTTGGCAATTCATTACCTCTTAGCCAAGAGAATATTTGTATTAACACTTTGAACACCAAGATCCAGCTCTGTTATAAAGTAGCTATAGTGGCCATGTGGATTTGGGTCAATCAAATGATCTCTTAGGTCTTCAACTCTTTATTTCATTTACAAATGGGAAGTGAAGTCAGAAGATGGTTCAGACCCCTTCCAGCTCCCCTGACTAGAAGGTTTGCTATTTCTCCCATAGAGTACAAGCTGAACCAGAACCTTTTGTCCCAACTAAGCTTTCTAGGAAAGAGACTGAGACTGGCTCAAGTTCAACCCTGGTCCAATCCACTGTGGGGAAATGGGTCTGACAATACCAATCTGGCTCATAAGCTGTGGATATTGGGAAGTAAAGGAGGTTACTGGGTAGGACTCTTGGGCCATCTGACAGATGTCAGACCATATCCAACCAGAAAGGTAAGATCCACCAAACCAGATGTTCTGGGTCACATGTAACTCCAGGGACCACTTTGAGAGTCAAAATCTTTCCTTTGCTTTGGGAGAGAAGAGCTGGCGACTACCCTCCTTCCCTATGCTCCTTCCAAATATCATCCAGCAGAAAGTTCACAGACACATAAGGATCGTTGTATAACAGGAGAGGGACCCAGTAGCAGGCTGGCCTTGCTGTCAGAGAGAGAGAGCCTTCCCTGAAAGTCAGTGCAGGGAGATGAAAAGCCACGGACCCTCCAGGCCAACTTGCAGTGTGCAAGCCCTGCAAGAGGAAAAGAAAGATGTAGCTGCACAAAAAAGCTGGTGGTGGCTTGGCCTCAATGACAGGGCTGCCACATCAGTAGGCGATGTTAGATCAGCATTTGGTACTCCTGTCTAGGTGCAGTTCTGCTGCCTGTATCGCCTGTAAGGCCAAACCCCGCCTCCTCCATCCTGCCCCCCCAGCATCCCGATGGAGACTGCAGGATGCTGACACAGAAAGCCTGCAGTTCCTGGGAGCTTCTCCAGGATGCAGCCTGTGCGAGGAAAAAGGTTTGGACAAGAAGAAGAAGAGGAAAGAGAAACAAAAGTCCTCGGTTTGAGTCAGGGACAGATTTCGAGCTGAGAGCTGGTTGCTGGGTGGGGGCTGTGGAAGGGACGCATGCAGTTCCTGGTTATGGCTCTTCTGGCCCCTGACCCACCTTGCGAAGCTCCTGTCAACCCAGAGGGGGGACTCAGCTGCAGCAGGAAGTGGCCTCTCAGGAAGGACTCAGGTGGGCTTTGGGGTTATTTGGAAGTAGGGAGGGAGACGGTATTGGGTACAGGGCCAGGGAAGCTGTGATGGCTGTGAGAATGCTTGACTGGAGTGGCAATAGGGGAGAAGGGGACACAGCAGTGGGACAGCCTGGGTGTAGATGAGAGTCTCTTGGTGCCGGCAATGCACTGTGCTTTCTGCAGAGCAACAGCAGAGAAGGGCCTGGATCTGAGGCTAAGGGTCAGCATGTCTGTGTCTTCAGACCACTGTGGGTGATGTGGACTGGCCAGCCCCCAGGCTTTCTGTCCCTCAGTGTCATTCTCTCACTGGTAAGTGGGATGGGGCGTGGGAGGATGGCATCACTGCACAGTGCACAGGGAAGGAGGAAGGGTGCAGTCACAGAGGTGGGTGAGGAGGGAAAGAAAGGGCTCCCGAGTCAGCACTGAGAGGCACCTGAAGGACTGTTTCATCCTGGGAGACTCTCAGGGCATGGAGGCTGCTCTTCCCAAAGGGCCTGGCAGGACTGGCTGTGGGCTGGGCAGAGAATGGCAGCTGCTGACACACAAAGATGCTATGTGACCTTGCACAACACAGTCAACCTCTCTGGGACAAGAGCAATCATAACACTGGATTGTTATGGTAGTCCATAGTAAAAGAGACTTATAAAATATTATAAAATTATAAAAGTATTAACTATAAAATCATAATCAATATAAAATATTGCATATAAATATATTAAATATAAAATTACATATCAAGTATAAAATTATTAAATATAAAGGTGTAATAGAATTTCTTGGGCTGGTGGTGTCTTACTGGCTCCACACAAGACCTCTTGAGAATTTTTTTTTAATGCTTTATCTGGGTTTCACCCTGGATCAATTATTCAAAGTAGAGCAAGGGACAGCAGACAGGCAGGAAGACTTTTTAAAATCTTCTTGGGTAATTCCAATGCTCTGTAAAGTTGAGACCTGCTTACGGGTCATAGGAAGTCTAAACATCCTGAAATAATCACTTGGAGCTCATGTATTTAAAAAAATGGAGTCTCCAACTTCTCCCAAATCTACTGATTTTTAGGGAGGCCTAGAAGTCTCTGTATAGCTGATCTTTTATATCCATGAGTTTCATACCCAATGATTCAACCAACCTTGGATCAAAACCATTCAGATAAAGATTGTACCTGTACTGTATATGTACACTATTTTTCTTATTCATTACTCCCTAAACAATGTAGTTTAACAAATATTTATATAGCACTTACATTTTACTAGGCACACAAAGCATCTAGAGACGATTTAAAGCATACAGGAAGATGTCTAGGTTCTATGCAAATACTATATGGTGTTACATAAGGGACTTGAGCATCTGCAGATTTGGGTATCTGTGGGGAATTCTGGAACCAGTCTTCTTCAGATTCCAATGGACAACTGAATTTAGCAAGCAATAAAAGCAGTGTAGACATGTTTATTCCAGCAAGGAGTTTGCCAATTACCTCCTTACCCACTGGATGAATAATCACACCTAGTGATGGTTCCTGAAGGCACAATGAGGGGACACATTCTCTTCAGACAGCATATTCAGATGCTTGTTTTGAGGAAGGGGTCCTGCCAGATAGCCATATCCAACCCCATTCCGGCTCCACCGAAGTGATGGTCCAATTAAAAAATAACAAATTTCCCAGCCAGAGAGCCTGGGAACTTTAAGATAAAAGGGAAAGCAGGATGAGCTATCTGGATCACACCGATGAGCCGTGTTTTTGTGTTTTGTCGATAAGGTTGTTCAGGATTCCTTGCTTCACATTCTGTCTGCCGACTGTTCCATTCATAAGGCTGTATAAACACACATGCAGACACACACACACGCTTGCACTCACTCCACCCTCATCAAGCCAGGAATGGGAGAATAAAGAGGAATAAAGGAGCCTGTGAACTGGGATCAGGCGACTGTGTTCCAAGGGAACACAAATAGTGTTAGTTATGAAAGGTATCCTAGCGGTTGTTTGGTTCAGACTTTTGATCTCACAGAGGCAATATCAGCAATAGCAGTTGAGAGTAGAACTCTGCAGCCAGACAGCCTGGGGTGAAATCCCACCACCCTGCTTCCTGGAGAGCTCCTTCCATGAAATGGGAAGACCACGGCAGGGCAGCTGAGTAGGTTACATAGGTGGGTAGCTGTGCCTGGTGTGTGGTGCACAGGACGGTTTTTTGCTGCTGTGAGCATTGTTGCTGATGATTTATTCCAGGCAAGGAAGTCAAGGCCTGGCAAGATGATTGCTTTGTTCACACTCTCTGACTCTTATAAGAATATTGCCAAAGGGAAGAGTCATGAATGTGAGCAAATCTCTATACTAAGAGTGCTCACTGTAGCAGCACTTATAAGAACAAAAAACCAAGCAGCAGCTTAACTGTCCAACAGTGGGGTAGCTTACCAATCTGATGAAATCCGTGTGACAATTGCCTGAGAAAACTAGAGCCATAATGTGAGGTTTTTAAAATGAAATCCTGCATGATTTCTGTAGAGATACAGAAACAGAACTAATGTTCTGTCAACAAACTATCAACGCAGGGTATCTCTGGTTGTCAGTTGTGGGGATTTTTATTTTCTTCCTTATAATTTTCTGAATCATATTAATTTTCATAGTGAGTAGTGAGTCAAAAAATAAAATAAAACAAAATAAAGTGTTTGTTTCCAGAAACTTGCTCAAGGCCAAACAGCACCTTAGAAACACACAGGTTTTCCACTCCTGTCCAGGGCTCTGCCCCCACCTCAGGCTGGATTAACAGCAGTAGTAAGAGAAGCCAAATGGGACAAGAAGGATGAACAGACACCAAAAAGTGGCAAGATGTGGTGGAAACGTGCAGGGCTGGATCCCAGCCCAGAAGCTTCCTAGGGCATAGCTGCAAAGGCAGCCCTGGACACATTGCCCAGAACCTTCTATCCTAAAGCCATAGTGTGGCAGGATGCATGAGCCCAGCACACAGTGTGTGCCCTGGAGGTTGCTCCTGGTCCTCTCTCAGAAATAGAAAGGAAGAAACTTCAACACTGTGTGAGAATACAGTGTTGATAGAGGGTTCTACCAATGTTTCTTTTATCCTTTCTGCAGTCTCCCTAAGGTGCCCAGATGCAGAGAGTACTGGTTAGCATCCCTGCTAGTCTGCATTCGAGCTTCTCCTTAATATAGAAGCCTTTCCGTGCCCAACATTTTTCCAATCATAATGCCAAGGTGCTCGACACAGCCAAAACCAAGGAATGTTTATTTTGCAACATCAAAATAAAAAAGGATCTGGAAACACTTAAAACTAAGATAGATCTCATCTAAGAAAAATAAAAAGGTAGAAAGAAAGGGGGGGCAGAGAGAGGGAGGGAAGACAAAAGTACAAAGATTGATCTTGATACCAGATAAAATTATTACCTCTCTCTAAAAACTTCTCTATAACCTGTTCAGTTCGTTCTTTAGATGTTAAATTCTGATCTTTGTATCTAAAATAAGAAGCTGGAGCAGAGGAGCTTTGAGATTCAAATATTCCGTATTCAATTGAAATTTTAGCAAATCCAACTCTTTTTCAAAAATCTCTCCAGTGGCAACAACCAAGCAATAATGTGATTAAGGAAATGATCAAGAAGAGATCAAGCAAGCCCCGCCCCGCACGCTTGGTGACTGCCCTTGAGCATCATAGGATCTTCAAGCAGAAACTCAATTGTCCAATCCAACCATCTCATTTTACAAATGAAGGCACTGGGCCAGAGAACAGTGCTACTGGCCAACACATGCTGAGAGCCAGACAGGTGACTCGTCCAGGGCCACACACCAGCCTAGTGACAGACCCAGAATTAGATGCAATTCCCTTCTTCCCCCACAGTCTATTTGTTCTGATTTTCAGTGGATTTAAAGATCAGAGATGCAAGTAGATATCAGAAATGCTTTCTCATGGCTCAGGATGTCTAGAAAAGGAACAGGTACAAAGGCATTCACAGGTAAAAGCAATGACATCCTTTCTTCTTCTGATTCTGAGCACAGAAGGAAAACTACAGAAGAAAGGGTTTAGTCCTGGGCCAGCTGGTGTAGGAGCAGGTGGTGAGCCTCGGGCCCTCTAGGATGAACAGAGAAGAGTCAAGGCTGAGCTCCTCCAGCAGCCCAAAGAAATTCTAGCTGAAAAGAGCTGCCCTGGAAGAACCCAGTCCACCTGGAATTGTTCAACACTTGAAACACTTCAGGAGAGACAGAGCAAGTGTCACACTTGAAAGCAGTGTTTAAGGAAATAGGAAAGAATGAGAAAACCCAGTTGCTTTAGCTAATGGTATTTGTGTCTTGCTCACATTGTGAATAAGATTTTATAAACTGGGCTCTGTGGTGCATGCCTATAATCCCAGTGGCTCGGGAGGCTGAGGCAGGAGGATCATGAGTTCAAAACCAGCCTCAGCAAAATTGAGGTGCTAAACAACTCAGTGAGACCCAATCTCTAAATAAAATACAAAATGGGGCTGCGGAAGTGGCCCAGTGGTGGAGTGAGTGCCCTGAGTTCAATCCCCAGTACCTCACCCACAGAAAAAGATTTTGTAAATATGACAATTAGTAATATGATCATTAGTAAGGTTATGTTCTCATTAGTAGGTTTAGTTAATTAGAATAGTGCTCATGAAAACAAACATGTGACAATCTTTGATTTGGTTAAGAACATGCATAGATTAGTTAGGACCACACCACAGCAAAGTGATGCAGGCATCCTCATCCACCCGGAAGAGCATCCAAATTGTAGACATCTGCTAACAAAGTAGATCAGAAATGGAATCTACAAAGATCAGCTCCCACATCTACCTTCTTAGAAGACTTTCTATTGAAGAAGGCTATAAAGGGCCATAGGGAGAGGGTGTCTCCTTTCACATTATCCAGAGTCTTATCAATAATTGTAAATATTGTGACTTTTTATGTAACATAAATTAATAGATTGAGAGTTATTATGATGGGTTGTAAACAAGAATGGCTAGTGAAAACGGAAGAATGGAAGGCTCACAATAGGTTTCCTATTAGGGGCTGAAACGTGGCTCTGTGGTACAGCATGTGCCCAGCATGTACAAGGCCCTTGGTTCAGTCCCCAGGGCAACCAAAAACCAAGAATAAACAAACACTTTCTGTCCAACTGAAGAGGGGTGTGGAGAACGCTAAGAGGACTGAAGCCACAACATGGTCCATATGAAAAATCTCTGATGGCAGAAACTCCACGGACTCAAATCCATTGGAAGGAGTTTCAGATCTCTTTGACTTTCTCAATATGTATTTCTTGGATTAAACTTTCCATAGGGTATGAACAGAAGTTAGAGAGAGAGAGAGAGAGAGAGAGAGAGAGAGAGAGAGAGAGAGAATCAGTCTGTGGCAAAATAATTATAATAATAATTTTTACAACCCATCATAATAGCTCTCAATCTATTAATTTATGTTACATAAAAAGTCACAATATTTACTGAGTTAAAGAATTGACCTAGGCTTACTTGCTGGAAGACTTCTCAGAGCCTTTAATTTGAGGCACACATGTGCTGCGTGTCTCCCAGAGGCAACATTCTGAAGCTCAGTGCCTGGGGATGGCTTTTCATGAGAATATCATGTAGGACCAGAGTTCTGCAAATCACATCTGGGGAACTCCGGCATGAGTTATTCTAGGTAGCATGGCCAGTTAGGCATCCATCTCAGTAGAGGACAAAATAGGAGAAAGGAAGTCGAAAGTGCGACAGGTGATGTACATCTAAGGCAGGAGGAAAACAACTCAACAAAAAAGATCATGAAGCTCAAACACAAAGAGTTCAAAGGCGTCTGTGCTAGGGATGCTCTTTCTCTGGGGAATATTCAGAACAGGTCTGTAATAACTTAGAAATGCAGAGTGATGGATTCCATGAGTTTTACCTAAGTCTCTTCCTGCTCCATTATTCTCTGTCAGTTTGCTTTGTTCTCTATTTATGTACCATTAAGTGAGTGCAGATGGCTTACTTGCAAATGAAACACATTCCTGAAATGCTGTGTATAAAGCAAATATATTATTTGTAAATGGAGTCATATTTTCCACTGATACAATTCCAAAGAAGAATGTTAACCTCACACATCATCAAAGGCGTAGAGGAGGCAATTCCACCTGTGTCCTTGAGCAGCTCTTGAGAGCTCTTCTCCCCAGGGCCAACCCTGGAGAGGGATTGGCCAGGGACTTCTGATCTGAGCACACTGTCCACAATTGGTTATGCAATCTCTCAGTCAATCCCCAAGCATGTTGGAAGTTCTCAACTGATCCCAGAGATTCAGAATGGACAAGTCATCTCATTGCTTTCTCTGGGCCCACTTATATGAAAAAGCACCTCTGATAGCAAAATGATACTATTATACACACACAACTTTTCTGGAAGGTGTATGGAAAAACTGAAGCAGACAGACATTGAAATGGAGGCTCAGGATAGATTTCTTTTAATTGCAGCCTGATTTAACTTTTTTTGCACTCTTGTCTCATCTAACCTGCTACATCTGAACCAGAGCCAACTTTGACAAAGTTAAGTTAGGGCATATATTTGGGGAAAATGAAAGTATAGGATCCTTCTACTTTTTTTATTTGTTATATACTGGGGATTGAACCCAGGGACACTTAACCACCAAGCCATATCCCCAGCCATTTTTATATCTTATTTAGAAACAGGATCACACTGACTTGCTTAAGGCCTTACTAAATTGCTGAAACTGGCTTTGAACTTACAATCCTCCTGCCTCAACCTCTTGAGCCCCTGGAATTACAGGATCCAGCAGGATCTTTTTAAATTCTGGTTTTCAGAAATAAAAGATATCCCCAAGGAGAGAAGACCCACATGAAGTCACTGAGCTCTTGGAATCCCAAGGATTTGGATCTTACTCTAGTTCTAATTCCTTTGGCAACTGACCTCTTGAATTCTGGCCCTGAAATATTTTAATGAAATTACAGGTAAAACTAGAAGCTGAGGCAGGTTTTTCTGATCTCCTTCCAACAGCAGTTGGTTCAGTTCTATGACCATTTAATCTGCGACCAATAAACTTCCAAGGCAGGAGAGTCCACCTCAAAGCCAAAATACTGAGAACCACCCAGGATCTGGGAACAAAAGGGATCTGGGAAGGATGATGACGTCATTCCCCCAACAGGACAAGGGCAGAGCCTGAGCTAAGAGCCAGTCATTATTCCAGGAAAGTGATGAGTCCCTGTCTCACGCCCTCTTGGTGCTGGCGAGCAGGAATAGAGTGGTGTCTCATTATCTGACACCCTGGAAGTAGGAGGCAGTTCTCAAATCAGAAATATCCAAATACTGAATTTTGCCCTGCCGTGTAGTTTGAATCTTAAATGTCTCCCCAAAAGACTCAGTCTTCAGCTTGGTGCTGTTGGGAGATGCCTAGACGGAAGGCGTTCAGTCATCAGGGGATATGACCTTAAAGGTGATAGTAGAACCCTGGTCCCTTCTTCTTCCTCTGTCTCTCTCTCTCTTCCATATCCCAGCCCCTACCATGATGTGCTTGCTATTCTTCCACTAGAGGCCTAAAAGTAATGTGTCTGTCCAGTCATGGACTGGAACTTCCAAAACTGTTAGTCAAAATATCCTTTTTGTCTTTATAAGCTTATTTATCTGGGGTATTTGTTATAGTAATGGAAAGCTGACTAACATGGCCTGACTGCTCATTTTAATCACTTTAGATGGAAATCCTTAATTGCATCACATATTTCTCTGCCTGCTTAACTGGACAGAGGACACAGCACATTCTTGTTACTATGTGGTACCATCTTCATTCAGCCTCGTGATCCTGTCTCTCCTAGGTCACAGGGATCATCTTCTCCCAGATACAAGCTTCCACTTCCATGCTCATTGTCCTTTCTATCAGCCACATGCACTCCCACCTCATCTAACCTGCGACCTCTGAACCAGAGTCAACTTTGACACAGTTAAGTTAGATCACAGAGGAAAGCTCTGCAGAGAGGCCACAGTCACCAAAGTCTACAGGGTCACAGGATGACAGAGGTCAGTATAGTTTCCCTAAACATGGCACCTTTTGGTCTTTTGCTTCATAACCTTTGGCAGAAATGGACATATAGAGAAATGTTTTCTACCCATGAGGAAAATAAGGCCATGGGCATAATGAAAGCTGACCAACAGCCCCAGTCTCCGCATCCAGAAGGCTCACGGACAGCCTCTGGCCTTGGCAGCAAGACCCCAGGCTTCTGGTCTCATGGATTCAGGGTCCTTTTACCTTTCAGAGACTTGCTTTTTCTGTTAAATTTATTGACTTGGTAAAGGAAATCGTCATGGATTGGAAATCAGGAATGAGGATTATTGGAAGCAAAAAGAGACTCAACTCACTCTGAAGGGAACAACTATAACCCAGCTCCTGCTGATGATTGTTGGAAAGCAGATCAGGCCCAGACCTTTTGTTTTTCAATAAAAAAAAAAATACAGAACTGTGAGTGAAATCTCCCAATACTTCCTAATATCACATCATTATTGTCACACTCAATCTGACGACTTAGGACCTATTGAAAGGAGTAAAGTACAGTTTTAGGGTAGGCGCTCTGCTTGTGCTCCTTCTATAGTCACTAAAGCCATGTACAGGAAGGTTCCATATGCAGAAAATAAATGAATAAATAAATAACAACACACACACACACTTCCAGGTGCGTGTGTTGGGCTCCTACAGGTGCACATGTGTGTGCTCTCCTGGGTGAATATGGTCCCTGCTGTGAAGCACAGAAAGCAGTTACTGCAGGGAACACAAGCTATTTTCCCCATCATTCCAGACCTTTCTTCTCTTTCCAGCAATGCCAAATTGCCTTAAGGCAGCTGGGGAGTGCTTGTCTGATTTATGGCTCGACTACCATGGCTTCTGGAAACTTTGTTCATTCTTGCCCTAGTCCTGTGATTTATAAAAGACATCTATAACCCAGCAGCAACTTTTTCTTCTCTACCAGGGCAAGCAAGTGCAGGGAAGAGTGGAGAAGCTGGTTTCTAATTCCCAGAGCATCTGAAGTCAGCACTCTTGGGTAAGATGCTAAACTTTTGCATTCCTTCTTCCTTCCTGAATCCAAAACAGAAGCCTCAAGTGACCCCCTGCTTTTCTGACAGGGGTTTCTCTAGCTAAGCCTGATGCTTCGGTAACCTGGAAAGTCTGGGGAGGGAAAGATAAAATTGCAAACATTTTAATTCCATTTCCTATGGGAAGTTCTGCTAAGGAGTTTGGTTGGATAGGAAATAAAGTCATTCATTAAAAAGAAAATATTCAAGTAATCCTTAGATTTCCATCTTCTGGGAAAAAGGATGCTGGGATCAGAGTCAGTAAATGAGTGTTCCCGACTCAGCTCTGCCCACATACCTGTGGGGTCTTGAGTTAATCAGTTCACTTCTCTGCCTCAGTTTCCTCCTTCATGAAAAGAGGCATTTACTGCCCCTTTCAGCTCTCACATCCTGTCTGTCTGTGACCTTCAGTACTGCCCTTGGCAATGCTCTGGTGCTCAGAGAAAGGTTTAAGTAAAGTTTCTCCTTTTTATTTTGGTTGGAAATGAACCTTGTTGGAAAAAAAAAAATATATATATATATATATATTACCAGTATATCCATCCTATTCCTCCGATAATCATTTGGATGACATTTTTATACATTCACTCATATCTTAAGTGCAATTATTTAAAGAAATTCTGCTGTGATTCTTCTAGGCAAATAGCCTTCTGGTAAAGCAGAGAGCTAACCAAAGTCTAGTTTTTATGTCATTTTTCATTTAAATGTTTGTGTCAAAGAACAAAACCGAAAGGTGAGGACCCTGCCTTTCTTTTGAGAGAGCAGGTGGGCCTGGGCCTGCTCTCAGGTGGACATTCAGTGTCACTCATCAGAACTGTGCTTTGCTGAGAGTTCATTTCCTGCTAAGCCCTTTAACTGGCAGCCTTGTGTAACCCTCACCACAATCCTAAGAGGCAAGTGGTATCAGCTTCCTTGTTTTGCAGATGACAAAACTAAAGCTTAGCAAGGTCAAATGAGGTGCAGACCCAAGTTCAACTCCAAAGGCAGGCAAGCTCTGAATCCAGAAACAGGAGGGCAGCCATGCTTCCTTGCCCTGGTCTGGGTCCTTCAAGAGAAGCTGAAGGGGTCACAGCAGAGCATTCTGGGCTGCACTGAGACCCCCAAGGAAAGCTGCAGTAGTTGCTCTTTAGCCAGGAGGAGGCAAATGAGACTCTCATATGTAGAAGAAGCTGGCTTCTTCCAACTTCAGGGTCTCCTCTCCCTCCACCTTTGAGAAGGACAGGGAAGCTGAAACACAGCCTGCAAAGTGGAGAGGACATGAAAGTGGTCGGGAACCGAATGGGTAGTGAGGATGACGACCAGAGGGAGAAGAATGGAACAGAGTAACAAAGGGCTCTGTAGAACAACGTTCCATTTATCTGAGACGTCCACACAGACATAGGAGAAATCTCCAGGTGCTTTCAGAGCCCCATGGGGGAGGGGCTTAGCACACCTGCAGCTTCTCCATCACAGACAAATTGGCACGTAAACAAAAATCTATATATGCAATTAGGAGCCACAGCTTCGCTCTTTCTTCTTGCTCAGTATGGGTCAGACGCTCACTGCACTCCATTCCACACACCATCTGTGATAGACCACACATAGCCATGTGCCCTTGAACATGTCACCACCCCTCTGAGCCTCAATTTCTCTTCTCCACCAAAGAGGAAAACAACCTGCCTACCTGCCTTGTTTTGTGGTAGTAGGCACATGATCATCATAGTCGATCTTTATATAGTGCTTGCGAGTTTAAACATTGTACGTGTATTAATCTATTTAATCGGGGCTGGGATTGTGGCTCAGCAGTAGAGTGCTTGCCTAGCACCGGTGGGAACCGGGTTCGATCCTCAGCACCACATAAAAATAAAAGCATTGTGTAGAGTCCATCTATACCTAAGAAATAAATATTTAAAAATAAATCTATTTAATCATCAAAACAGCCCTATGTTGTCAGAGCTATTTTTACTCCCCTCTCCAGTTGACCAAGAGGGCAACTGAGGCTCAGAGCAATTTCATAACTTGCCCCAGTGTCACCCAGCAGAGGAGGGACTTGGACCTAACCACCTGGCTCCGGCGTTCATGGCCCTCACCATTTTATTCTAGAGCTTACTGCCTGAGGAGAGCGCTGGGTGGGTCTTTGTCAGAGGACAGCCTCCTTCTTGTTTCTATTAGAACTCCCCTCAGAGGGGAGGCTGCACAGCAGGGTCCAGTTCACCGGGGAGGGTGAAGCTGCCGTCGAGGGTGGCAGATGCTAGCCAGGTGCCCGGCAGGCTTCCTGGAGGTGAGGGAAGGAATGGGCATCCTCCAGCCCCTCCCAGCCAAGGGACTGTCTTGCTATGTTCTTTTTCAAAGTGGTGTCTTTGCTGCCAAGACCGGGTTTGTCTGTCTCCTGGAGACAGAGGTTGTCAAGCCCTGAGAGAACAGCAAGCATGTCAAAAATAGCAGCGCCAGCAGACTGCGCGGCTGCAATTTCCTTTTGAAATGTCGGCTTTGCTCTCGCCAAAGAGCCAAGGTCTGTCTACCCTCCTTGCAAACTGCAGCAGAGGCAACTTAAGGGTCCAAAATGTTTCCCAGGGGCAGGCAAAGTGTATCATCACAGGAGCAACTGAGAGAAAATTCTCCATATAGTAACAATGATACGGTTGGAGTTGGGTTAAATGAAGAAGAAGAAAAAAAAATTTGCCATAATCCGCAGCAAGGTCGGCCCCAAATAGGTCAGTGATAGCCAAGGCTAGACCAGTGTTACCTGTCCTGGCTGGTTCTCTCGTTCTCTCTCGTTCTCTCTCTCTCTCTCTCTCTCTGTCTCTCTAGGAACGAGAGAGTCATTGTCCTGTGGGGATAACACTTCCTAAGTGTCACTGATAGGTTTCCACTCCTCCTTTAGGGTCACATGTGAAGCAAGGGGATGAGGACCAAGAAGGAACAAAGAAGCAGGCTAAATTATTTCCTCAAGTTCAGAACAAAGGGACATGAAAACAGGACAATCTGCAACTCCGCAGGGACTGCAAGCCCAGAAGGGGAAAGTGGTGCATGGGGAAACCCAGCAACATGAGAACTAAGAGCCCATCTGTCCTTATTCCCAGTGGCCCGTGTGTGGGAAGATATGTTCTCTCCCTCCAAACCCCCAAGTGCCAGACCTTATTCTGCCATGAGATATCTGTGCAGCCTGGTATAAAGAGGAACACAGAAAGGAACCCTACTGTTGAATAAATGGATTTCTTTCCCTCCTCTAAGTGATCATGACACGCTAGAATCAGACCACACTTTCCTTCCCATAGTAATAGCACACCGTCAAAACCAATCAGAGCCAGGATGGCAAGTCCAGCCACATTGTCCTGGGAGGACAATGTTCTCTGGGAATCTAGCTTGGCATTTATGTAGAGATGCAGGGCAACAGAAATCCTGCCTGAAGCAAGAGCTCAACCAGTAGGGAGAAGGAATAATAAGTTGGCAGGACTAGAAAGTGTCATCTGGCAGAAAGCCCTAAGGGAGAGAAGGAAGAGATCCTGTGGCACAGGCCAGAGGAAGAAGAGAAGGAACTGGCTCACAGATAACAATGCAAAGGTAAAATGAATGAAGGTTGTCATCTCCCACTTCTTTGGTTTATCCAAAGCACTAGAGACTGCTGGTCCTCATTCTAGGGCAAAGAAGGGTTAATGACTACTTTAGTGGGTAGTTGAGGTTGGAGGTTGGGAGAAATAAAACCTTGGCTTCTAGGAAATTTCTTAAGGAAGTCAGAGTTTACAGGTCCAAGAATTAGGTGGGGCTTTTGGTTTGTTTGCAGAGGATTTATTTATTTGTTTGTTTGTTTGTGGCCCCCCAAAAAAACACATTCTTTGAGCAAGCTCACCTCCCTACTCCTATATAATTAATATGTCCAACACATTCATCATTAGTTCAGGATGCGCTAGTCATACTCTGCACCTACCAAAAGAATGGCTTGACATAATTTTGGAGAAAGAAAAAGGATATAAATCCTACAGTAGCTTCATAGACCAAAAAAACACACACACTATCAGTTCTTGGTATCGTACACAAATTGCAAGGTGCAACTGCATGAAAGCTCTGAAGTGTCCCCGTGTGGCAGAAGAAAAAAACTGTCATTCCATTACAGACCTTCAATCTGGTCCATCACTAGAGATGCTAACCTTGACTTATAAAACCAAATCTTCCTCCCATTGCAGTGGGAGACTCCCAGGTTACTAGACTCATATCTCCTTTTCCCCCAAATTGCAATGTTTTCTGTTGTTGTTGTTAACTTTTGGAGTTGTTAATGACAATAATGATTGTCCCCACAGTTCTATTTCAGAACATTTCCATCACCCCCAAAAGTACTTTGGTGCTAGCTTAACAGCCCAGTCTTGGGCCCCTGAGGAGCCTGGGGTTGTCCTAATGTTCTGATGTCCTGATGCAGATGGGACTTAAAAACCTACGTGCCACAGCCTCCAGTAGGGCAACCACACAGTCTCCTTACGGACTGGTGGGGAATCTTAACCTACATCTCCAAGGAGCATCTCCTGCACCTTACACCACTGGGAATGGTGTCTCTCAGTCTCTCTGCCCTAGTGCACAAGGGAGCCAGCCACAGGCTAAGCAAACCTCCAAGTCAATGATTGGCAGTTATCAGGCGACCCCGAGTGAAGGACTTTCCCATTCTAACTTCAATCTTATACCTTCCTCCCAAGTCCTCTTTTTTTCTGTTTATTTTCCTATTCCTACTGTTCTTTTGTCTTCAACATCTCTGCAAGGTTCTTAAGGTTCAGGAACCCTAAGATGACATACTCTAGTACTATATGGCAGAATATTAATATAAGGCATCAAGTTCATTCTCTCTCCCCTGCTCCCACCCCTCTCCCCCTCCCTCTTTCATCTTTATATGTTCAGGAAATCACTGGGAGATGTTTTTCTAAACCCAGAGCATCCCAAGTTCCTTGGTAAGTGCAGGACATCCCCCAATAGGGGAGTGTGGCAAGAAAGGATGGGGAACTGAGATGTCAGGAAACAGGGAATCCTCTGGCTGGAGGCCGACCTTTTCAAAAACACCCAGGATCACAGCTGTCCTAGAATTCAACAGAAACACCGTAGGTGCTGCCAGCCACCCAAAAGGTACAGAGAGGGAGAAAGAGGAAGAAAAATACACAGAGAAAGAAGAAGAGGTTGAAAACAATGGGGTGGGGGCAGGAGAAATGAAACAGAGAAGGAAGAAAAAAAAGGCACAGAAAGGAATAAAAAAAGGAGAAAAGGGAGAGGAAAGAGAGGAGGGAAAGAGATGGTAAGAAAGGTGTGGGAGAAGCAGCATTGAGAGGACAGAGACAGAGGAAAAGGAAGTGAATGGAGGCACAGAAAATACACAGAGATGGAGCAAGGTGGTCACAAAGAAAAGGCAAATGAAACCCTGCTCCCCCACCAAACTTAATCTTCTCCTACTTTCTCTCCCTGCCGTCCAGATTTCTAATTTGGCATGGAGGCTGATCCAGGAGCAAAATTCCCCCACAGTAGGACCTACCTCAGGTACAAAGACAGCCAGCTGTCCCTCCTCACTCCTCAGGGACGCAGAAGGAGTATCCCTCAGTCCAGGCTGAGGCTGACAGTCCCAGGAAGTCCTCTGGGAGTCCCTGTCGGCTCCAGTCAGGTATAAAGATGGCTTGGTATAAAGAGTCCACCTTTCCTGGCAGCTGGGAGTCCCCATCCCAGCTGGGCCAGCAACACACAGTGCGTATTCTCCTGATGCTCAGGTCACGACATCCACATAAAGAGACTCACAGTCAGAGAGGGGCCATTGGACAAAATCCTTCACAGAAACTAGATTGGGCCACAGTCTTTCGGGTTTTCTTCCATGTCTCAAGAAGAACTGTGAGATCCCTCCCAGGAGCTCGACTGCTCCCCGAGAAGAAGGGGCTTCATTTCTCTCAGTCTCTCTTAGAGCTGGGAAGATCCTCTGTCTTAGGAGATGAGAACTCCATGACACCTAAGGCTAGGACTGTTCTCAGCAAAGCCCAGCCTGGCTGCTTCTGGAGGAACACACTGTCCATTCTGAGGGCTCCCCTGGTCATTTTTAAAAGCATAACATTGATGTTGGTTTAACTGGGCAGCTGCTAAGCATTCAAGTTTCTGAAGACTCAGGGGTAAGATGAGGCAGCTTCAAGGACTGGGTAGGGGAAACCAGGAAGAATCCAAGGAGGAAGTTCAAGAAGTTTAGTTTCCTCCACATTTTCCAAGGTCCTGTGTCCCTGTCCTGGCTCTACCTGCCCCTAAACCAATAGTAGAAGGTGCTCCCATTTGAGAAGCTGGGAATATGTAGTCTGTTCTCCCTTGATGCCCGAATCAGAAGACTGAGAGAACAGTCTGGAAGGTTGCTACGGCAACCAGAGTCCCTAGAGATCCCAGCTCTCCACAAACCTTTTACTTTCAGGCATGCTCTGATTTGAAAAGGCAATGTTTGCTCAGGGATGATGATGAGCATGATCACATACACATATCTACAGATACATGCATACATGTCCCAACAGGGGGCATCCCTTTAGCTACTGACATGGGCCCTTCTTTTCCCAAATAGCCAGGAGTAACAGAAGAGATTTGGAAAAATAGCACTTCCTGACCTTGGAACAGGTTTCTGAATCATAAACACCTTTGTCTCCTACTGTGTTTCAGGTTTAAGGAAGCCAATCTCCTAGGCAAGGTGACCTCCAGCCCTAAAAAGGATCTACCCAGCCTGTCTAAAGATGATTCTCCATTCCGAAGGGTAAGAAAAAAGACTGAGGAGCAGCCCAAGAGCCCAGGGAGGGATTTAGGAAGTGAAGAGCTCATAATGAATGGCTATTCTTGGGTTTTGGTTCCAAGGCAGAAAATCGGGGGGGGGGTGTCTTACTTCTGGGAGGTGGGGAGACAGGGTAATGAACTAAAAATCAAATCAACAACTATAATTCACATATGTGCATAGTGTCTTCCCCAGCTTCCCAGATGAGCTCATTGACATTCACCATGAGGTAGGGAGGGGAAGACATTAATGTTCCCATTTAATGGGGGGAAACTGAGGCACAAAGAGGGACTGTGGTGCCAAAGCTACCCTGTAAAGCTGTGGCAAAATCCAGATTTCAGTCTGGCACTCACAGAAGCTACACTGCCTCTCAAGCAAACCCTCAAAGGCTATCCCTCAGAAGTTGCTCTTCGGGAATTTTTATTTTTTAAAAATTTTCATCTAAGAGTCTTAAAGCATAGTTATAAAATTAAAAGCATTGTAACAGTCCTTTCAGTTTCAGAACTGCACCCAGAAGAGATTCGAACAGTACATCACAGTTTATCAAAGGCAAGAAACAAAGGGTAAAGTGACCGGGGAGAAAAGAGGGAAGTGGGCAGGTGGGATGGATGGCAGTAGTTTCACAATGGAAGAGGATGGCTGAGTCCAGGTGGGAAACAGCCAGATTACCTTACCAGTTTGAGCAGGCCAGATACAGCTCCAGGGGGCAGAGCAGGTGAATGTTTGCTTGACTCAGCAAAAACCCCTACCAGTGTCAGCAAAGGAATAATGCTTGTTCCTTAACCTAAGCCACATATGTCATTACCCATAAAATGAGAAGAAACTGGCAATCAATATGTGTTTTCACCTGTCTACAGATTTGAGCTGGGGTTGCTTTAGAAAGCCTTCACCTGAAATCCTAAGTCAAATTCCCAGGAAGAAGAGTGGAAAGCCAGAGAGGGTTCTGGTGAAATGAGGGAGAAAAAAACCTGACATCTGCAACAAGATTACTCTGCCCCTCCAAAATGACAATCTCTGCTTAGTGGTACCTTGCTTCTGGTTTGTGATCAAGCCAGTTGCTTGACTATATTCAGCCATTTCTCCTGGTTCTGTAGGTCCTGTTTCCAGTTCCTCTGCACAGGAAGGCACTTGCACAAAAAGAGTATTTGGCTCTGAGAAGGAACCTTCCTGGAAGCTCAAGAGAGAGTCAGGGATAAGAGTGGGGAGGACTAAATGCAGACCAAAGACCAGTGTTTCCTATACCAGATCACAGCTGGGAGAATCCTTTGGCCCCTTGGTCCAGGACTGACCCTCATGTCCTCCAGATCATCCACTTTAATTGCATTTTCTTTCATTCCATCCAAGATTAGAAATGGATAACATATTTTGAGGCTGTATAACTAAGTCTGTATAGAGGGTGCTCTGCAGGATGACCAGAGCAGGTGTTACAGTTCATGGAATGAAACAGCACATTGAGTACTGTTTCCATCTTCCAGCTTCCACCAGTTATCAAGAAGCTAAGACAGGTACATGCCCCCCAAAGCAAAAGACAATAAGGAGAGTAATAGGACTCAAGTATGGCTGATTTCCATCCTATTAATGTTTCTGCTCCTAAAGATAAGACAAGTTCCAGACAGGAAAAATCAGAGTCTTGAGGGAAGGTCAGACAGAACAGTATATCTCATCCACGTGACAGAAGATGGACATGATTGGGTGGCACCGTTGCAATTTCAAAAATGTCACTTAGATGGATAAACCTTGAATGCTGTTCAGGTCAAGCAACAAGGTTGACAGTCCAGGTATTTGGTCCTGGTTGCCATGTACTGGGTGTAGGGAGAGGGAGTCAAGAGGTCAGCTGGATCTAGGGTGAGAGTTGTGAGGATGAGAAAGAAGCCTAAGAGTTAGTTCACTTAGTACACCCTTCTCATGTAGGCTCTGCCCGCCTGGGTCAAACCTCTGTGAGCATCCTTTTCTCTGCAAATGCCCGATGTGGAGTGGGAAGGTAGCTGGGCCTCCGTTCCCGGGGGGCCTCAGAGAAGTCCGGCTTGCCAAGTCCATTGTCAGTTGCCTTCAGGTCTGGTGTAGGCTGCCCACAAGTGACGTGGGTATACTGGCCTTGCTCCTCCTGCTCTGTCTCCCGGTGGTAGAAGTAGTTGAAGTTGGAAACGATGACTGGCACAGGCAGGGCAATGGTGAGGACCCCAGCGATGGCGCACAGAGAGCCCACGATCTTGCCCCCGACAGTCATGGGGTACATGTCTCCATAACCCACTGTGGTCATTGTAACCACTGCCCACCAGAAGGCATCTGGGATGCTGGGGAAGAGTGAATCATCATCATCAGCCTCTGCAAAGTAGACAGCACTGGAAAAGAGGATGACTCCAATGAAGAGGAAGAAGATGAGCAGGCCCAGCTCCCTCATGGAGGCCTGCAAGGTCTTCCCCAGGATCTGCAGCCCTTTGGAATGGCGGGAGAGCTTGAAGATGCGGAACACCCGGACCAAGCGAATCACCCTGAGGATGGCCAGGGACATGGCCTGCTGCCCATTCTGGCCACCCCCTCCACTGGCTGGCTGCTGCTCCTGCTGCTGCACTAATTCAGTGCCCAGGGTGATGAAGTAGGGGAAGATGGCCACCAAGTCAATGATGTTCATGATGTTGCGGAAGAAGGCCGGCTTGCTGGGGCAGGCAGAAAAGCGCACCAGGAGCTCAAAAGTGAACCAAACAATGCAGAGAGTCTCCACCAGAAAGAAGGGATCTGTGAAGAAGGAGCCCCCAAGAGTACTGAGTGAGGACGAACCTCCTGTCCCCATTCCCCCAGAGGTGATGCCCGGGTGAAATGTATAGGAATCATCTTCCTCTTCCTCCTCCTCCTGACTTCCCCTGGAAACTGGGGAGACTCGGCTCACACCACCATCATTGCTTCCACTGCGACCATCTGCACGAAACTGGGGCAAGGTCTCCAGGCAAAAGATGACGATGGAGATGAGAATGACCAATACGGAGACAATAGCGATGCCTCTGGCGGGCCCGGAGCTCTCAGGATACTCAAAAAGAAGCCAAACCTGGCGCTGGAAGGGCTGGGAGGGTAGCGGCTTCTCGTCCTCTCCACCTTCGGGCAGACAGCCCTCATCCTCCCGGAAGGCCGCCAAGGCTTCATCCCCCAGTTGATAGAAGCGAATCTCCTCCATGAAGATGTCGAGGGGCACGTTGACCGGCCTCCGCAGGCGGCCCCCCGACTGGTAGTAGTACAGGATGGCATCGAAGCTGGGCCGGTTGCGGTCGAAGAAGTATTCATTCCTCAGTGGGTCAAAGAAGCGGACTCGGCGGCCAGGGTCCCCAAGCAGCGTGTCAGGAAACAGCGACAGGGTGCGCAGTTGTGTCTCAAAGCGCAGCCCGGAGATATTGATCACCAGCCGCTCGCTACTACAGCAGCCCCCGCCGCCAGCGGCCTCCGGGAAGTCTCCGGCATCCTGTTGCTCCCCCTCCGGCCCACGGACCTCCCCCGGCGCCGCCAGCGTAAGGGATTTCTCCGATCTCATGTCCTCTTGGCTGTGCGCTCCCCGCCACTAGGACGGCGCCCACGACCCAACCTCGCGCGCGCGCTGCACCCGCTTCCCAGTTCCCGGTTGCGCTCCCTCCTTAGGGTGGGGCTCGCGCTCCTGCAGGCTAGCGGTCTGACCTGGCGTTTGGGTTGGTGAGCCCTGAAGCCCTGATCCCTGCAAGGATAGGTCTGGGAGGTGACCTGGGCGCAGAGGATTTGGCTCCGTGCTTCTGATACCCGCGCCTCGGTGCTGGTGCTTACTGAGATGCCTGGAATCTCAAACTGGCGCGTGAAATTGGCCGTCCGAAAAGACGCGTGGCTTCGCCCCTTGCTGTGCCTGAGGCTGGGCTCCTGGACGCTGGGGTCCGCCCTCCAGACGAGCTGGCTCTTCCCAGCTCCCACTGCGCTTCTCCAACAGCTCAAGCCCCCGGCGGCCGCTGGTACCGAAGCGCCAGATGCGCCTCCCTCCGGCTCGGCAGACTCCTGCCCGGACTCGGCCTCCGCCCTAGGTCCACCGCGGGGTTTGGTTTGGCCAAGGTCGTGGTTAAAGCCGCCACAGACACCACCTCCTCCCCAGGAGCTGCTCCGCAAGCTTCGGAGAGGGCCCTGAGGCTGCCCCGGCGCGCCGGAGCGCGGGGACCCACCTCCCCACGACTCTAGCCTTCGCTGCCGCCGCCGCAGCAGCAGCGGCTCGGCTCTCCGCTCTGCCCTTCCTTCCCAACACACTCTCCAAGTGACGTGGCAGGCCCCGCCTGCTGCCCCCTCCCACCCCACTCCCACATCACACCCCTCACCCAGCCAGGGGCTGCAGGGAGCCAGGGCGCTGTGGAAATAGACACACACTTGCCTCCCCAGTAATCTTCCCCGCGCTCTGTTGGCACGCCTCTCGCTTTCACACAATCACCATTCATGGTCCCCCTAAACAGGAGCCAGTACCCTAGTACCACACCCCCTCAATTGCCGCAATCAGCTTTTCTCATATGGGTTTACCGAGTTGACCTGCGCAGTGTTCGATCACTGAGAAATCGCACCTCACCCCCACCTCAACACACCCCTCCCACGACTTGATACAGAGCAGTGTGCCTCCAGTCATCCAGACATCTAATTTAAAAAATTAAATCCTATGTCGTCTCTCTGTATTTACAAAGACCCATATGCTGGTTTCTCCAATATCCTACTGTAAAGAAGAAGAAAAAGAAAGGGGGGGGGGAGAGAAAAAGAAAAAGGAAGTATTTTTGAAATGTCTTGAAAGCTTCCAAATTAGATTGTATTCCAATGCAATTCCCCCAGGGAATATCTCTTTGAAAACCTGGGAAGGCGAGGCTGCAACTCTCCCAGGATGGCAAAGTGATAGTAGGAAAGGGTTGGGAAGCCTGCCAATGCCTTTCTCATCACAAGTCTTCCTTCTCCCAGGGAGTCCTGGGAACGTTAGGTAGCAGTCCCAGTGAAGAAAGAACCAGAAGATGGTGGCATCAAAGACATCACAGCCAGGAAAATACACCTGGGGGAAGCCTTTGCTTGCAGCCTCCCTGGAATGCATCTGGAATTTCTGCTTATTGCACAGCCAAGAAAAGGGAGGAAAGGGTGGAAGAAAAAGTATGTCAGAGGCTCAATTTTAAAAAAAACTGCATTTATTAAGCATCTAATGTGTACCAGCCACATTCTAAGTGCTTTACCAGAAAGATGGCCTCTGCTCCTAGACCAGGCTACAATGAAGATCCATTGACCAATATTTGGATAGGACAAAGTTTGTTATTAGGGACCACTTAACTCTTTCCCTGACTCTCTAAGAGCATACAAGTAAGAGTGGCTTTCTATCCATTTCTGCCTTTCACCAAATAGTCTTTCTTCACTACACCAGCTGATTGAGGGTCTATAGGGGTAGGGCTCATCTTTGCAAACTGCTACTTCCAGGTAGATTGACACTTGCTTCTCTATGCCTCAGTTTTCTCCTTTCTGCCTGGCTGTGGCCAAAATTAGCTAACAACTGCAAGGTGTCTTTGTGTGGCTGCTTCTGCATTAGTAAGAGTTCATTGGAGATAGCAATGAGAACGATACATAAATGTACTCTCAAACCACAGGATGCATGGAAGAGTTCTTTGTATTGCACAAAGTGTTTTAAAACTGCAGTTGTTCTCAGCAGCATTTGCTCCCAGAGGGGATGAAGGGGAGGAGGGAACTAAGGCTTCTGGACCTCTAGGGAAGAGGTCAGGTGGCGAGCGGGTAAGGGAGATGCTAGCTTTAGAACTCACTGCATTCTCTACTTTGTTCCTCACCAGGTCTTCCATGCTACAGCTTCTGCTTCTTTTCTACACTGTTAGTATCCGTTTCCCCCTCCTCTCTCTTGCATGTTTCATTGAAAGGTGAGAAAGCTAGTATACTGGTTTACCCAGTTTTCCCATTCACAGCCTTTGTAATTAAGCAATTCGGTCTTCATGCAAAAATTGTTCCATTCAAAAAAAATAAATAAAGGGAAGCAGCAATAAACACAACATAGGAGATACTTTTTTATCTTTGTCCAATTTTCTATAATATTCTCTGGTTTATAAACTGGCTGGCCCTTGATTCTTTTTGGTTTTGTTTTCAAATTTTATAGTCAATTATTCACTGGCATATTCATTTAAATCATTGCCGCTTTTATTCAGGAGATTGTCAACTAGGTCAGTAACTTCGAAACAAAGAAGAATGGGAAGAACCCTGAATTCTGCCAGAAGGGTACACAGCCAGTTAAGCCTGACAAGTGCTGTCTGCCACCCTACAGGCAAAGCTGATGTTCTGTGGTCAACCTTCACATCAGGCATAAGGCTGCGCCCCAAGAAAGGTTTCATTGTGCACGGGGAGGATCCCCTGAGAGGGAAAAGCCATTAGCAAGTTCATGAATCAGAGTTCTGTTTTTAGTTCTTTTGTGAAATAGACTCATTTCTTAGCTCAAGAAAATCCCTATGCCTAGATCATTCTTCCTAAGTATATATTAAGGATGAATCAAATCACACCTTCAGAAGTGCCAGTTCCCAGGTGAAGGAAGACAGGAGACTCAGCTCCTTTCTTAGACACTGCAATGCTGCTTCTAGTGACAGGTGATCATTTCCCAACACACACCCAGCACAATTTCAGGCCGGCACAGATTGTTTTCTTGTGTTGTTGTATCTAGATTCAGATGTCTGCAATGCTCATATGGGGCTGTTCATTTACTTAACTTGTATTGGAACAACTACTGGGTGCTCTACATGGTGTCGGGTACTGAGAATTTAACAGTGATCTAGACAAAATATCTACTCTTGTAAGTTTATATTTTAATGCAATATATACATTACTTTCTAGACAGAAAATTTTCATGAAAAACAATAAATAAGATATTTACATATTGTATAAATGTTTTAGAGAAAGGGAGGCTGTGTCAGAAATGAACCTGGGATTTAGCTTTGAAGAGGGTAGGTTGGTGAGGGAAGTTCCCTCTGAAGAAGTAGTTTCAACGGAGATTTCAAAGATGGGAATGCAGCAGCCATGCTAACAAGCAAGGGGAGAGCATTCTGAGCAGGTAAGTATCAAAGCCCTGAGCTATACAGGTCATGGGTGTCGAAGGATCACAAATAAGACCACGTATGAGAGAAGTACAAGGTGATGTTGGAGAAGAAGCAAGAGATAAGGTCTTAGGGGGTGAGCTGTTTAGATTTTGTCTTAAGGGCTATGTGAAGTCAGTGACGGTTCTTAAACAGAGGAGAGAGATGATGTGATTCACATAGAGAGTGAAATGAGGATAAATGGCATGAGGTCAAAGACCAGGAAATCTCAGTTGTCTGGGGAAGGGGTGGTGGTGAGTTGAACTAGGGTAAAGAAAAGAGAGTAAAGACAGAGTGGGGAGGTCAAGGAGGACACGCTCCCTAAGAAATCACCTGGTCACCTGACTTTAGGAGATGGAAGCAGCAGTAATTGATAATCCATAGGCATGAGAAATAAGCAATGCCAGGTTTGGGGTTTGAGCAACTAGTGGTGCTATTGATTGAGAAAGGTAACATGAAGGGTTAAACAATGGGATCTATGAAGACCTCATTTTTACACGTTAAAATGGAGAGAAGAACTAGACATGCAAATGAAGACATCAATGAGGCAATTGTTTATTCAAGTCTGGAATGGGGACAAGAAATCTATAATTATGAATTTAAAAATCAAGAAATACTTAAATCCATGACACTAAAGCCTTCAAGAAAGACAATAGACACCTGGATGTGTGTACCAATTGAGATAAGTGCACAGCATGGTACATAATTTGATGACCATTGATATTCTTAACTCAGCCCCAGGCCCTAGAATGTCCTTATCCCAGGTGTATAAATGATTAGTCTACCCTATTTTTCAGGCTTCTTTTTGTTACCTTTAGTACTTTGCTGTGTGCACATGAATGTGTGTGTGTGTGCGCGTGCGCGCTGCTCATTATCCTGGCAGTCAAACCCCTAAAGTTGTGTTCTGGGAGAGGAAGACAGTGGTTATAGTCTCAGCTTCATTATTTCAAGGGCTCTGTGGGAATGTTTCTTCTCTCTGCCTCCTACCCACAGGCCCCTGCAGTAAGGATGGGTAGCACATGGTCGGATCCCTGGCCACTTGCTGAGTGATCACCTGTGCATGAGGACACGCCCCCTAAGAAATCACCTGGTCCTAAGCATTTCACTGTGTTATGAAAACTACTCAAAGCCAATTGGATGCAGACATGTGTTCCTCATCTCACTGTCTCATCTCTGGGTAGGGCTCATGTCCTATGCTTCAGTTCTTCAGGATGTATTATGTGGAAGTTCCTCTGACGAAAGACAATCATGATCCACAAGACCCAGCCTCTCTTTCTTGTTCCTCATTCACCCCTTTACCCAAGGAGAACTGGGCCATTTTCACTCCTTCTCCTAATCTTCTCTTACTTTCTCAACTGGGGCAATGAGAGAAGAAAGTTTTAAACCCTGGGAATCCTGGGGAACAATACCTGGTGATTGGATGGTTCTATACTTTGCAGACAACTTTTGCTATTTGCCTTTTGTTTTCCTCCCTACACATACACACACACACACACACACACACACACACACACACACAACATCCCAAATTTTGGTTATCTAAGAATTCCATTAAAAACAAATCAGATATCCTCTACTTGGAGGGCTAATTTCCTGTTGATGGCACCCATTGTTTCCACAAACTAAAGTCCCCTGCACATATTTAGTAGCATCATTCTTAGACCTAATGTCCCCTTCCATTTAGTGCTTGGAAGCAGTGTGATCATTTCCTTTCTCCATGACCTAGTGGACAGGGGGAAGGATAATTGCAAAGATCTGTTCTATAGATAAGCACTATTTATAATTAACTGCTTAATCAGAGTTTTTAACAGTGATGATGAGAATGTCAATCACAAAAATAGTGATAATGAGGCTCCAGAAGTCACTAGAGAAAAATCTAACAGCTTTCACCTAAGTGAAGTGTATATTGAGGAAGGAATGCATTAGACGTCCATGCCATGAGAATTGACAGCCTTAGGAAAGGATTCTGTGTGCCAAGAAATACATCTATAAGAAAACCCTTATCTTTCAGGAGGATTCCAAGAGAGCTTGCTAGCATGACAAGTATGCAGTCTGCTTCCTCCTGCCATCCCTTTATTGCTATAGTCATGAGTGCTGTTTTCCAAATCTCTCCAGCTCCAGCTGCTCTCAGGGCTCTTTAGCTCACATATGCCTGGACGGTACCAGACAAGTAGGTCCAGCCAGTGAATTACAAACAGAAGGACTGTTTGTAATTTGACTTTTGGGAAGGGCCCCAAAGTTTTCTTAACCAGCATCACTCGAGATGACGGCTGATCCATCAGAAGAGTGTTCTAGGGTGAGGTGACATGAAGCGAGACCCCCAGCCAAAGCAACAGTAGCATGACTAGGAAGGAACCCTTTGTAGTTCTAAGCCTCTGGCAGTCAAGGATTGATTTACTACCATTGTGTAATTGTGTCTGTACAAATTGACTCAGATATTGGTGCCCAGAAGTGAGAAGTTGCAGTAACCATACCTAAAATTTGTGATGTTGGCTCAGGGGCCAGATGATGGACAGTGAAGGAAATTTATTAAAGACCATTGCATGCAATCCCTGTCAAAAGTAGCAAAATATTTAAAAAACTGTTGCCTATAATCATTTAGAAGGCCGATTAAAACTTGCATATCTAGGTTCAAAAACAGATTGTTACTATCATACAGTGGCTACTCTTGGGTGTGGGTAAAAAGACAATGCGCTCAGAATAGAGTTGGCCAGTGAACAAGAAGAGATGAAGAGGACAGGAGGGTCCAAAATGGTAGGGCATTTTCAGGGTTGACAAAGGTAACTGCTTCTCATCACCCAAAATAAGTAAATAAGATTTAAAATATCTTTGTGTAATATAGGTTGACTAGGACCCAGGCTTGCTTCATAGAACAAATCTTCTGAATGGATTAAGATAGATTAGAGCAAAACTTTGAAGCTGTGGATTCCAGAAAAGTACTTTGAATTGTACAAAGTGAATTAGGAAACAGATAAAGATTGAGACAAAGTTGTAACTTCTCACAGAAAACAGATAAGACTTGTATTACCCACTGTTAAGTTCATTGAGAAAAATGTAAGTGTGATTATTGGCTATTGGCACAAGTTGACTGGAACAGAGAAGGAAAAGCTGTGCTAGTCAGCTTTCTATTACTGTAATAAAATACCTGAGAAATCAACTTAAAAAAAAAAAAGAAAAGCTATTTTTACTCAGAGCTACAGAATTTTCAGACCATGATCACTTAGCCCTATCATTTTGGGCCTATGTCAGCACAATCCATCATACTGAGAGCCCATGATGGAGAAGGCTGCTCACCTCATGGCACCAGAAAAGCAAAGAGAGAGAGAGAGAGAGAAGAGAGAGGGGAAGAGTCCAGGATCCTAATATCCCCTTTCAGTGGACATCTGGACATCCCAATGACCTAACTTCCTTCCACTAGGCCTCACTCCTAAAGGTTTCACCACCTCCCAATAGTGACACAAGGCTACCAGACCTTCAATACATGGGCCTTTGGGGGACATTCAAGATCTGAACTATAACACAGTTACACCATCAAAGGAACCATGACCTGTAGCCATCCATCACTGTTCGGAACCTTTAGGCCCCTAAATTTTTATGGACAGGAAGAAAGAGGAAGCTGCTCAGGTCCCAGGGAAGATGTCATCTCATTGCCCATCTCAGCTGTAATCCAGGAGGATAACAGAAAGAAGGACCTTGGAGGGAGAAGCCAAGGTGCAGAATACAGTGGACTGGGAGCCCCTCCTGGGCAGCTGAATGACACTGAACTCTGCTTAGCAGGACTTTAGACCTGTGATGGACCAGAGATTGCTCTGTTTCCTCCATTTTCCCCACTTCTGAATGTCTAATGCAGTTTCCCTATTCCAAGTGAACCACTGCATAGTGTGTTGTGGGACAGGGGCGGATCACTGTCCTTTCCATTCATAAATCTCTGAATTAGAAAAATCTACACCCATAACTAATGTGGAGACTAGAAATACAACTTCCTAAGGTACAGCTTACTTACTTACTTACTACCATGGAGATCCTACAACTTCATTGTGATACCACCAAGACTGGGTAGACTTTTAGGGTTAGCTACCACAACTGGGAGCCAAACTTTCCATGGTCAAAGGGTAGAATGTAGTAATTATTGCTGTTCATCAAATATTTCCAGCTCTCCACCTCCTGAGCATTTTGTAGGATTCTTCCTGGTGATCGTATGATTGAGTAGGAATCGTGTGCCCAGATTCAGAGGATAAGTTGTGTCATGAGTCATATCTGACCTGCAGCATTCAATTGCTAGAATTCTTTTTGCCTGCCATAATAATCCCTAGCACTTGAGAAGGTGGCAGCCCCATCAGTTTATATGATCCAGACTGAAAGATATAAAACAGAGCCCCAAGAACGCCAAGAATGAGCAATAAGTAGTTTGAGAAATAAACAGTCCTTTGTTGTAATCCACTGACACTTAGGGTTTGTTTGTTACTGTAGCAAAAACCTAATCCCTCCTCACCAATATGCCTACTTACATTCCTGCTTAAAAGAGATATACAGAGGTGATTAATGTTCTGTTTTCTATTGCTAACAAAGAGAACTGAACAGATACCATGATTTCAATTAGCTTTGGCCAGTATTTTGTTCTCATTACTGCTTACTTTTCCTCCTACCATGCCATTCTGCAGGTATCTTTATGTGGGTCGTATTGAGCTGGTTTGGAATTTCTCCTCTTCCTTGTCTATTTTCTGACCTAACTCTGTACCATGGAGGTAGCAGCCACCTGTTGTCTAACTCCAGAGTCCTGTCTGACACCTCCAGTAGAGTCAGAGACTTGGCCAAGTCTTTATGATAAAATGTTATAAGTTCTTTCTGCTTATTAAACTAACGATAAATATTTTCTAAGCTAGTAATAACTAATTATAAGCTTTAATGAGTGTTCTACTGGGTCCTAAGCACGTTGCTCAGAGCCCTGAGATGGGAGTTTTCCTACCCTCCTTTATCTTATTTTATATTTATATTCTGGGAGCACTGGAGATGGAATCCAAAGGCTTGCACATGCTGGACTAATGCTTTACCACTGAGCTACACTCCCAGTCCCACTTCTTCTAAAAAATGATAAAAGAGAAGCACAGAGAAGTTAAATCGTTTCCCAGGACGTAGAGCTGGTGGGTACCAGGCATCAAACACAACCAGCAGTGAGTGCAGAGCCCACATTGGAGATACTCTGTTCTTTATTCTCAAACTGTGTTTTACACAATTCTAGTTGTACATCATGTTTTTATTTGAGTGTTTCTGTGGTGCTGGGCATGGAACCCAGGGCCTGGCACATACTAAACACATGCTTTCTCACTGTCATACATCATGCTAGCAGGTGTTTACACACATACACACACAGTAGAATGAGTTTGGGACTCATACTTTCTCACAGAGAGGTTCACAATAGACTTTAAAATCATAAAGGCTCTAGATACATTCTTTATAATTATTTAATCCAATATTTCTCAAATGGATTTAACCGTGGAAACCTATTTGTCAGCAAACCTTACCTTCTGAGAGACTGTGTACAGAAGAACACACTTTAAGAAATGAGATCATAGAAATCAAGCTCTAGGAGAAATGGTGACCATCATCTCACCCAACCACATAATTGTTCTGATGCCAGAATGGAAATGTAAAATGAATAAATAGCTTCTCCACGGTCTTGTGGTTACAGTGACTAAAGTCTAGATCTCTTGATTCCCTGTTCTCCAAGATAATGATGCTCCCTGATTATAAATAGCAAATTCTTCCAGGACAAATTCTTCAGGCAGGACAGAGAGGAGAACAAGTTTTCCTTAGATTCCAATTTTTGTTAGTTGATGTTAGTTGATAAACGTTAGTTGATGAATGACAGTAAGGATCAGAAAAAAGGATAAAGTAAGCAAGGGATCAGGTGGCCTATGCATAGAACCCTGGTTACTAAGCCAGTAATATAAAGAATGCCACAAGACCCAAAAGGCTCTCCCTACAACTACCACATGGTCCTTCTTGAGGTACTGATGGAATAAAAGCAAATTCTGCATCATTGCATATGTGAGCATGAATGTGTGTATGTGTGTATGTGTGTGCACATACACAAAAGGAAGAAGCTGAGGTGGTGGAGGAAAGGGGAGCTGGACGAGACAAAGATTTTTTCTGAATAGCAGGTGCTGGGGAGAGGGTAACCAAAACCCCCTTCAGCAATGGAAGAACAAAAAGCTCTGACTGTGAAAGTATGTTCTGGTGAGATGGAGGAAATATTTTCCTGCTTCTTCTACCCCTGGAATGAAGGACAAGTGCTTTGAACATGACTCCGAAGAGATTGGCCTTGAACCCTTGGCACTGTGAAAGATATTGTAATTTCAAACTTTCCATCTATTGTTTATTTTGTTAGATGGGGTAGAGAGCCCTTTTAGTTCTGAAAATGAATCAAAGAGCTGGATGATTAAGAATGGGAAAGCCCAGTGTATGGTTTGTGATGGAGAAACTAAGGCAAAAGTTAAATTGCTCTGCTTCAAAAAAATAAAATGAATTTCAGGTTTTTTTTCCTTAGGGAAAGGAATTTGGGAAAGTCTATAAATTGTAAAAGGGAAGCTCTCTGTTGAATGGAATAGGTCCCCAAAATAGAGTGGGATAGCCAAGGTCTCAGAGACATCACCTATAAGATATAGTCTCAATGTGGATGCAGAAATTTGAGTGATACCGGATGTCTACTTTTTCTATTCTGGACTAGACTTGAATTCCCCTTCCAGTCTTAAAGAATGAAAGGGAGTGTTCCAGGAGAGGATGAAGGGGAGCTTGGAGGGCATCCTAAAAGAAAGAGAAGCCGTCTGGTGCAGATAGATGGGAGGAGTACACGGCCACTGCCTGTTTCCTTCCATCACCCAGAGGTGGGTCATGTCACTCTTGTAAGCACACTCCAGGCCACAGGCAACTGAGCCCAATGAGTTGAAATTGCATCTTTTGGGGCCTCTGTGATGCTATTTCCCTTCCTGAGGAGCAAAGGGTGTGATTTTAATGTTCTGGTTCTCCTGCGTTACCCATCTAATGAAATAGCTGGGACTAAATAATGCAACACTCCTGGTCCACTGATGGTAACTTCTCTCTTTTTTTAACTACAGTTTCTAATTCACTCAAAGGAACAAATTATGTTTTATGGCCTTTTATCAATTATTCATTCCCTCCTCCCCTAGCGCTCTCGGTGGTTCAGGAAGCCAGCAAATGGCCTGGAATGAGGAGGATCTCATTTCCTCTCAGACACAATTTACAGAGGCCAGCCAGGCTCCCGGCAACAGAGGGGCACTGATGCCAGGTCAGACTGAGAGAAAGGCCCCCAGCGTTCTGCTCCCCATACACCCCGACTTTGGGGAAATTCAGAGTTGGGTCCAGGGAAGATGGAAGGCAGATAGTGAAAGGGCGCCATGTTGCTCTTCTTTGGGGCACCAACACTTTCTCCACGTCTCCCTACAGGTGGAAGCCTTGCCCAGCACCCTCCACAGACCTGCCTTCTCCTCTCCATGCTCTTCTGTGACAGTCGCATGCTAATTCCAGCAAAACCTAGATCTGGGGCAACAGCAAGGTGACCGGAACCCAGAGAAGGGGGGGACCCATGTGTGGAGGGTGCAGGAAGAGCTCTGGGAAGAGGGGGAGATTCTCACAGACACCGCCACTCCTTTCCATTTCCATTTCCCATCAGAGTAGAGTGACCAAGGGTTACACGAATGTCACTACATGAATGATGACCTTCTTTGGAGGATACTTTACAATTTTTAAGGACATTCACAATCTGAGCTTTGTAAACTACACTTAGAGCCAGAAGCCAAGCCAGTCTCAGCTGCTGAGGGGCCCATGTCACCTAACTTTCCTGGGCCTCAGTTTCCTTTTCTACACAGCCAGGAGCTTGGACAAGAGACCTGAAGTTCAGTGTTATTTAAAATGCTAGTGTTGACACCCTCAGAATCTGGAAATGTGCTCCTAATTCTAGGCTTATCTTAATTCTGCTTCCTAGGGTGTCTGAGCATCTGCCTCTTGACTGGCAGAACATTTTCCCAAAGAACAGCAGAGGCAACTCTTTGTTGGGGAGTTCTTCCAATTCTTTTCTGGCCTTCATGGTGACACCTGACATCAACACCCAGGTCCTTTCTGTGGGGTGAGGACTGGGGTTTATGCATGGCTGCCTGCAGAGCCTAGGGCCTGATTCTCAGAGGGGCTCTGAGGGGGACATGTTCTTGCAGCTGCATTATATACAGCACAGGCAGAGAGAATGCAAACACACTCATCACCCCAGTGCCATTTCCCCATGTTCCCCTCTGAAGTATTCCTGCACTGTTCTATATTGGGAAGTGCCATTTCTGAGGAGAAGATGAAGGATGGCAGAAGCTGAAGAATTTTATACTAACAGCCAAAATATGGGGAGGTGGAAATTACAGAAGAGGACATTTCCAACTGATTTGTGATCTAAAAATCTCAAAGTACTCTGTATCTACCATTTATTCTTAGAATCTATTAATCAGAAAAGCCCCAGTCAATTAATGCAACCATATATTATCATAGTATATCATTAAGGATCTGTGAACCCTAACCTCCCCAACCTTTTATTAATTGTAAAATACATAGAATTCTATACTCATTTAAGGGGTGAGCAGTATTTTTGCATATGGAGAGAACAAAAAGAAGGCCCTGGGGCTGAGGTGTGGGTCAGTGGTCGAGTGCCTACCTCACATGTGTGAGGCACTAAGTTCAATCTTCAACACCACATAAAAATAAATAAATAAAATAAAGATTCATCAACAACTAAAAAAAAAATTAAAGAAAAAAAGAAGGCACCTCCAGAAGACTGTCTCCTTTACCTAAGCTCTGTCCTGTTATCACTGCTTCCTGTATTTTGCCTGTACATACTGGACGCTTGACAAGAATTTTTTTTTTTATTTAACAGACATTTATTGAAGATCTTTTGTGTATCAGATATTGTGTTAAGCAGTAGGTATAAAAAGGAGAACAAAATGTTCATGGCCACTACCTCCAACGATGGTCTATCTAGCCACATGTACACACATGTACATGTGCATATAAGCACACACATAACTTACATAGATTCACACAAGTATATATACATATGCCTACATCTACATATGCACACATACATACATTCAAATGTACACTTTATATATATAATCACACACATACACCTATGCAGATTTATACACACATATATACATATACTATATACATACACGTACAAATTTCTACCTGTATACACACACCTATTACATCTACACACACACACACAATCCCCAACCAGCCTCAATTGTTTCAGTGTTCTCCATTCAAGTCATCCCAGCTGAGGCCTCAGACACCAGGGAACAGGTATAGAATATTGCCACTACGACTCATCTGAATTCCCAAACCACAGAATTGGGAAATATTTAAATAACAAGAAGTTTTTTAAGCTTCTAGTTGCTGGGTACCTTCTTATGCAGATACCTTCAGAGCCCTCAATAACTTGTAAAAAGTCACTCAGCTGATAGGTTATAGAGCAGAGATTCAAACCCAGCTGAGCTACTGTAATGAATGCCTCCTGGGTCGTGCATAAGATGCTAGAGTCCAGAGGGCCCAAGTGGTCAACCTGTCCAAGTGCTTTCCTGAATGCAGAACTAACCCTCTGCAGCTTCCCTTTTCACACGTACATATGCGAACAGGCACACACACAGACACAGACCTGGGCTTGGCATTACGGAGTCTCATCCCAGGTAGGGTGTTCTTACCATGACAAGGTTGTAGTGCAGCTTCTCATTTAAGGAGAAGGGATCAGTTGAGCTAACTCAGCAGCCCTCCAGAATGCTAGCTGGAGACCATACTCTAGCGATGCTCTGCAGCTCAGAGAAACCAGACATAAGGTTCCAATTTGAATTCCATTTCCATGAAAGAAAAAAGAAACCTTCCAGCTTAATCCTCTGGTCCTACCCAAAGCCAGGAAGGGGCCTGCTCTAGGGAAGTGCCCCACATCACCACAAGGCACAGTCTGCTCCTTTGTCAAAGTAGGGAGGCTAAGAATGAAGAAGGAGGGCAGACCCAAGGCCATCCAGGGACTCTGCAGTGGGCATTCCTGATTTTGCCAGCTCAGAAACTGGCAGAGAAAGGAGCAAAGCCACTTCGGGGGCACAGGAAAGGGAAACTGCAATTTTTGACCTCTTTTATACATCCGGATCTCATATTTCCCAGCTTCTTAGGGAATTGGCAATCTAAGTGAGCATCCTGGGTTCCTTTAAAGCCATGGATAGACTGAGACTAAGCAAAGGGGACTTGGGCCCCCATATTATAAAGGGAACATAGAAAATTCTGAGTGTGGAGTCATATTCAAGGTAACAAACAATGTCTTATTCATGATTACAGCCCTACTGCCTAAGGTGTGCCTGGTAAATAAAAGACTCTCGGTGTTTGTTGAATGAACTAGTTTGATGTCAAGTTTCTAAAATTCTCCCGGAAGTGGCCTGATTGCTCCCTGTTCAGAATCATACCCAAGATATTCTGGGGAAGAATGAAAACACGAAAAGGAGAGGTTGCCTACTGGTAGAGTTCAACCTGCTGAGAGATTACCCCAAATGCCACTCACCAGCTGTGTGATCCTGAGCATGTTTTTAACCTCTCTGAGCCTCAGTGTTCCCATCTTTAAATGAAGTTAAAGTTTTTCTTCTTTTCAAATTAACCTGAAGAAATCTAGAATGTTTTACATGAAGCAGATGCTTAAAAGTTGTGAATTATGGGCTGGGATTATGGCTCAGCGGTCGAGCGCTCCCCTAGCATGGGTGGGACCCGGGTTCGATCCTCAGCACCACATAAAAATAGAGGCATTGTGTTGTGTCCATCTACACCTAAAAAATAAATATTAAAAAAAGTTGTGAATTATCCATAATTTATTATTAAGATTAGTATGAATTCTCTCTCTTTACCGTGAGTTTATCACAACTCCGGGGATAAAATTTTGCCACAGAAATGTATAACCCTACATCTCCCTGTCCTTTCCCTTTCTCTCCGCCACTTTGTTTTTGCAGTCTGGTGTAACTGACGGCCCAGGTTTACAGATACACTTTGGGATGTGAGGTTACCCTGGGGTGTATTTGCTGTTCCAAAGAGAGAGAACCTCTATGAAGTTTTAGGGAAAACTGTCCAAGACTTAAAGTAGCTTGGGTTTAAATCCCATTCCCCTGGTTCAGGCAAGTTTCTTAACTAATATGGCTTCCAATTTCTCCTCTATAAAAAAGGGCGTTAGAACAGAATCACCTCCTGTCCATCATGGGGCTGATGGGCCATGAATGGGCAGGTTGTGCCTGCACAATGCAGCTGGTGTGAGTGACGTCTGTGCTCCCTGGTGGGAAGCTGTAGACTCCCAGAGGAAAGGCACCTTTCTCTAATCTGCACAAAGACCTCAATGAGCTAAGGCAGCCCTGGGCTGGTGGAAATGAGATACAGTGAGAACATCACCGCTACATGTCCTTGTGCTAAACAGGAGGAAGCTTCTAAAATATACCCCAAATCTAATTATTTTCTCATTCCTTTGGACTGTTCTAGAAGCTCTCCTTCAGTCTCCTTCGGGTGGTATGCTGGAGTTGACTCACAGTGGCTCCTAAGAGCTGACTACTCCAATTTCCAGGAGTTGTGAGACCCAGTTGTCAAACCGTCGGTAGTTCAAAATTGGCGACGGAGGGAGCATTTACATCCCAGAAATTAGCAAACATTACAAACCAGGGCCTTTATCCCCCCAGAGAGCTGTAAAAACAGCACACCACTCACGCCAACCCTCCTTCAGACTATTCTCCACCCACAGCCAGAGCAATGTTTTAAAACCATAAACCTACATGTGTCATTTGTCTACTTCACAGACTCCAATAGCTTCCCGCCCCGTTAAGTACAGAATCCGAACTCCCAACCATGGCCTGTCCACTCTGTGGTCTAGCCCTGAGCCCCAGCTTGCTAAAGCCCCTCCCTCCCTTCGGCAACTCCAGCCACACTGGCCTCCCCGGCTTCCTGCCCACTGAAGCTCTCTGCAGCCTCAGGAGCTTCATGCTGGATTCTTCAGCCAAGCAGATTCTTCCCCAGGCTACCCTCACATGTCGCTTAATGAGGGGGACATGTTATGAGAAGTGCATCATTGTGTGAACATTGTAGAGTATATTCACACAAGCACAGATGCATAGCCTACGGTTCACCTAGACTACACTGAGCACGCATGTGTGTTATTGATCCTAGGGCTGTGATGAACAAAATAAATATGAGACTGAATCAAGCAAGAGAAATGATGCGATCAAGAGATGCCATACACACGCTGCGGGCTGCTGTAACACACGCCTGTCATCCCAGCAGCTCTCCCAGGAGCATCGGAGTTCAAAGCCAGCCTCAGCAATTTAGTGAGCCACTGTCTCAGAATAAAAAAATACAAAAAGGGCATTAGAACAGGGACTGCAACTGTAGCTCAGTGGTAAAGCACCCCAGGGTTCAATACCCAGTACCAAAAAAATAAAAAGTTATAACTAATATGGATGACAGAGAAAAACAGTTATAAATATGCTTTTATTTTTCAAAGAAAAGGAGTAGAACTTTTCTTCAGACTTTTTGGTATCCAGACCTCTTAATACCTAAAACTTACCGAGGAACAAAAAAGCCTTTTGATGAAGTAGGTTTTATCTGTTGATATTTTCTGTGTTAAAATTAAAACAAAAATTTTAGTGGTGCACGGTGGTGCATACTTGTAATCCCAACAACTTAGGAGGCTGAGGCAGGAGGAGCACAAGTTTAAGGCCAGCCTCATCAACTTAGCAAGACCCTAAGCAAGTTACCAAAATCCTGTCTCAAAATAAAAAAATAAAAAGGGATGGTGATGTAGCCCAGTGGTTAAGTGCTCCTGGGTTCAATCCAATAAATCAATAAATAAGTGAGAAAGAGAAATGTCATACCCATGTTGAGGCTGCTGCCAGCATGTCACAACACATCATTTTAAAGTAAACTATTTTTCTGTAAATGGAAGCAGTATGCTCTAACCTGAAGGTAAAAGGCATAGAGCATAGTACATACATAAACCAGTAACCAGTAACAGTCATGTATTAGCATTGAGGATTATGTACCATACAGAATTGGACATGCTACTCTTGTGTGATTGGCAGCACAGTGGCTTTGCTCACACCAGCACTCCAACAAGCACATGGACGGTGTGTTGCGCTATAACATCACAACAGCCACAATGTCGCTAGGTGACAGGAATTTTTCAGATCCATTATAATCTTACAGGACCACTGTCATGTATGCGGCTTGTCATTGACTGAAACGTCATTATATGGTACATAATGTCATTGGCATTGCTCCCTTCTTTCTTGTCGCCACCTGTGCTTTGTCGATCTCTTGCTCTTCACAGCACTTATCACTACCTCACATAATTCATCTACATTTTAACAGTTTTATTGTTATTATTAACATACCATACAATTCACCTGTTTGAAGTGTGCAATTCAGTGGTTTATAGTATATGTACAGAGTTGTGCAACCATCCCCACACCCAGCTTCAGAACATTTTCATTACCTCCAAAAGCCACCCCATTATCTATCACTCCTGAAGTCCCCCATAGCACCCCCATTTTGACCAGCCCTAAATAACTTCTAATTTTGTCTCTATACATTTTCCCATTCTGGATAGTTCATATAAATGGAATCACACAGTTTGTAGTCTCTTGGGACTAACTTCTTTCCCTTTACATATTTTTGAGATGCATCTGCATTACATCAATACTTCATTTCTTCTTACGGCCAAATAACATTTCAGCACAAAATATATCATATTTTATTTATCCATCCATCTATTGAGGAAAGATAGGGTTATTTACACCTTTTAGCTATTATGAATAACGGTGCTAGCATTAGTACATGGAGCATTCATACACAGCATTTTTGTGTGGACATGTCCCATGTCTCTTGAGTATATGCCGAGGAGTAGAATTGCTGGGTTACATGGTAGCCCGTACTTAACACTTGAGGAATTTTCCAGACTGTTTGCCAGAGTGGCTATGCCATTTTACATTCCCACCAGTGATGTATGAAGATTCCAGTCTGTATATCCTCATCAACGATTGTTATTTTCCATTTTTAAAATTATCACCATTGCTAGTGAGTATGAAGTAGAATCTCTTTTGCCGTTCATTTTGTATTTCCCTAGTGGTTAATAATATTGGGCATATATACTTATTAACCATTTGTGGATCTTCTTTTGAAGAATGATTATTCAGACCTTTCGCCCATTTTAAAGAGCTATTTATATATTCTAGATACAAGGACAGCCTAATTAGATATATAATTTTCAGTGTTTTCTTCTATTTTGCATATTGTCTTTTTAAAGTTAATATACTATTTTAATAGCAGTTTTAGGTTTACAGAAATATTATGAATTGCCTCTTTACTTTCTAGATAGCACATTTGAAACAAAAATGCTTTTAACCCTATGAACTAAAATTTATATTTATGTGTGTGTGTGTGTGTGCGCGCGCGCGCACATGCCTGTAATGTCATAGCTAAGAATCCAATGCCAAGTCTAAGGTTCCAAAGATTTTACCTATGTTTTCTTCTAAGAGTGTGATAGTTGCTCTTACACTTAAGGTTTTGATCCATTTTGAGTTAAATTTTGTACATGGTTTGAGGTACAGAGCCAAATGTCATCCCAACCTAAACATTTATTTTTTAAAACTTCTCTATTTTAAAGCTCCATAAGAGAGGATTTTTTTTTCAGTTTTCCTCAATGTTGTAACTATCCCCAGCATGTAAAACTACCTGACACATAGTAGGCCTTCAATATTTGTTGAGTAAATAAATGGTAATTAACAACAAATGCTATTTATTATCATTATTTTACCCTTTCAACCCCTGTGGCCTTCAACTCCAGCAGCTTAACATTCCAAAGACTAAACAATCTCTCACCTTGACTCTTCTTCCTGGATTTGGTCCTTCCTGGTTATAACCCTGGTCCTGCAAAGGACCTTTGGGTCATTTCAACCCTTCACCTACTGTCTGCAGGCTTCCAAGTACTTGTCCTCCCTCTCTCTGCCTCTCCCCAGTTCCTCTTCTTTTTCTGGATCTTCCCACTCCCTGAACCACTCTGTCCTCCAGGGATCACCTGGGCCCACCATCTTGATGACCCCTGAGGTTCACCTAGATTCTGACTTTTTACCAGGTGCCTTAGAGATTCCCATTAAATCCCTATGAGGCTGTTCGCTCTTGGTATTATCATTATTTTTAATATGTGGACCTGAATCCTAAAAGATGTACTCAAGCTGCCTACAGGTTAATGATAACTTGTTAATGATAACACTATAACCAGGACCCAGATCTTCTGTCTCCAAACAGGAGCAATTCTCATGAGCAAAATTCTTCATATTTTTCTTTGCAAAAGGAAAATTGTATTATATTCTCTGCATGCCTCCCCAAATTTCCAGTCCTCTGCTGTCAAACTATACATTTTTTTATATCTGTTAATTTTTGATAAGTTATTGCTATGTCAGATTCTGCATGGTTTTACATATATTATTATTCTATTCTTTAGTGATTTCTGAGGTTCAGAGAAGTTAATGGACTTCCCCAACGCTACCCAGCTAGTAAAGAATAGAGTTGGGACTCAAACCCCAGTTTTTAACAACCACTCTTTCCTATGAGAAAATCCCCATTATAAGTTCCTTTCTCCACAAGGAGAAACAAACCTAGTCCAAGGAAAGACCATCCATAGAGTTCTCCCTCACTCTAGTGGGGAAGAAGGCTATGCATTGGTCCTTACCCTCTCCTTTCTGAAACAAGGACCCTGAGCCCCTCTCTCCCTGGAATCCTGAGTCTTGTGCTTCCTGCCCTGGCCTGCCTGGTGTTCTGGTCACCCTCTTCCTCCTCCAGCTCTCCTAGCTCCTGAGCCAAGCCCCAGCCTCCTTTTTCCCTCCTACCCCACTGTAGACCATTTTCAAGCTTTCACTCTGAGCCAGAGGAAACCTGCAGCCCTCCCTCCTCCAAGAACAGGAATAGCTCATGGCTCCGTAAAAGCTCTGTCCAGAGCCGCAGTCATTATTTCACTTTAGCTTGTCATGTCCCTATTTTAAATGACCCCTATTCGCTCTCTGCAGCCTGCTCCCTGGCCCTCACTCATGGCAGTGGCTATCTTCTAATGACCTTCTAATGACCACCTTGGACACCTTCAGAGGGGGACTTGCTTCCTGGGCCACCATTAGAGCCCCTGTGTTCTAATCACAGGCTTCACTACTAAGCCTATAGCAGCTCTCAACAACTGGACATTTAATGGAGATGTATCTTTCCCCCAGGATGGCTCTAAAAGCAGCACACAGTTAATAGTTTCTTCCGGCTGTTTTTTCCAAGGTAGGGATTGAACTGGTGAAAGGAAGAAGAAATACTCTCCTTATTATGTCCTAAAATAAATACTTGTTCAAATAAAATCATCGTCCCTGAAATGTACAGGAAAAGAGGTGGGGGTGTTCATTCCTGATTTTGATCCCATTATATTGGGGGTTGGAGGGGACAGGAACTTGAAGTAGATTAGAAGCATAAGGGCCTTAATGCTGGGGACAGGCAAACCATTACTTGATTATAAAACATTGGTATTAGTGTAACCTCTACTCTATGTTCACTCCATTTGCATACTAACTTGCACAAGCGTTCAAATTAATCTGCACCTTACTCTTAGGTCAGATTCCATTTAATTCTCCTTATGATCTATGTGGCCCTATTTATTCCTCTAAATTATCTTGTCTGATCTAATCCATCCCCCTTAATCACTGCTGATTCAGCTCCCATTGTAATCCTCAATGAGAAGATTTAGTGTTTGTGAGTTAGGGCTGGGGGTGGAGGGAGCAATTATCAGGAAAAGAAGGAGCAAAGAAAAATAAGGAAGGCCATGGGCTCTGCTAGCAGAGCATGATTGTAGAGCAATCCGTCTGTCAGAGCTTTTTCCTAAGGGTGCTGAGGGCTAATGGACTATATTTCCTTATGGAGTATTTTTTACCGATGCTAATGGTCTATTTCTTACTGTTTTTTCCCCCCTAATACACTACACTGTAGAAGAAAACATTAAGGAGAACGGCTCTCACAACCCACAATTTACATTTCCTTTCTGCAGCATTTGTTGCTCTCTGAGACACTCTTTGCAAGACAAAATACACACACACACACACACACACACAAACTTGCACTAAACACCATAGACTAGATTCATCTCTAAGCACTAGTAATTACTTATATAGTTTAATTCTAGAAATAATTTTATCTGGATAGCTAGATAGTTGGTAGACAAGCCAGTTGTTCTGTAAAACATTTTTCCTTTTCCTCCAGGACACATGGTTAGACTACATTTCCCAGCTTCCCTTGCATCTAATTGGGTGTGGCCATGCGCCTGAAGTTCTTCCCAAAGTATTATGGGTTACCTTGTGGCTTGACCCTTAAACTACACAAACCTTAATATCCTCTCTCCTTTTGGCTTAAAAGGAAGGATTCTGGGGACTACAGGATGGGAAGGGACTGAAAGCCACGAGAGAGAGATCCTGAGTCCCCAAATCACAGATAGATGAGGGCTATGCTTAAGTACCACCAGGCCAGGAACACCCAGGTTAGACTGTTGTGTGAATAAGACATAAGATTTTATTGAATTATACTACTAAATTTTGGGTTACAGCAGTCAGTCTACCTAACTTCTACAACCCCTACTCTATAAAATTGAGACTCCAAGAATTTATGTGATTCTCCCTAGGTTGGCTGGCTATTAAATGGCAGAGCTGGAATTCATAGCCAGATCTTCTGACTAAAACCACTACTTTTGCCATCATACCACAGCTGCTTCATAATTGCTTCTGTTGCTTTCAAGGGAGCAAAAAATCTGCTGAAACAAGCAATCATTTTATATGAGTGCATTTACAGTTCATTGATGCTGTCCTAATTAGGACCTTAATGAAGATGGCTCTGGGGAAAAGAAACCTAATGCAGGGAGGTAATCAGGGCCAGATCCTGGACATAATATGAGAAGAGATGCTACAAAGTCACCTTTGAGCAACCTTAGCTAAGAATGAAAGCCCACAGAGGTTGGCATCAGGGGTAGAAAATGGATACACTACTCATTAGAAAAATGTAGATCAAATGTGACCCCTGGAAGAAAGGCAACTGTGAAAACGTAAGGAAGAACCCATATCGTGTCAGCTTTTCTCACTATAACAAATAACTCTAGACAGTCAGCTTATAAAGAGAAAAGTATACTTTGGCTCACAGTTTTAGAAGTTGTAGTCCATAATCATTTGGTCCTGTTGCTTTGGGCCTGTGGTGAGACAGCACCATGGTGGGACCACATGGCAAAGCAGAACTGCGCAACTAAGTAGGAGCCTGGAAACAAAAGAGAAGAGGAATTGGGGTCACACTATCCCCTTCAAGGGCACAACTCCAATGACCTAAAGAACTCCTACAAGTCCCTATCCCTTAAATGTTCCATCACTTCCAATACCTTCACCCAGGGGAGCAAGCCATTCACACATGATCCTTTAGGGGTCATGTAAGATACAAACTACAGCACTTTGGAAGTCATTATGCAAAGGCAACATATCAACCCATGGTGACCCACTTTTCTATTTGAAAATTTTCAATTGCTTCCCAATTGCTGTAGCATTTAAAAACAACAATTAAAAACTCCTTAACGTGCACACAAGCTCCTCCATAATTCCCACTCTTACCTATGCAGTTTCAACTCTCTTCTTTAAGAATGGCACAGAAGCTGGGGGAGAGGTATATTATGCTCCAGTAATCTGGACTATCTTCATTCTCAGGGCACACCATGCTCCAGCTCTTTGAAAATGTTGTTTCCTCTGCATAGATCCCCATTCCCAGTCCCAGCCCCATATGGCTCAGGTCTGTTATCATCTCTGTTTCCTGTCTGGATTTGATGCTGTTCTCTATACCCCACAGTCCCTTCCATACTCCTACGTTTCAGTGTTGATTCAGAATGCATGGTTCATTCTTGCCTCCTACCAGTGTATGCAATGTGTATCTTACTTCCCAGAATTAAACATAGCACGTGGAACACAGTAGCAGTAGTAGACAATACTGTCTGGGTGCATGGAGACATGGTAGAATAAGCAGGATTCTAAAGAAAAGTTATTAGTATTATGGTAGACAGAATAATAGGCTCTCCAAAAATGTCAACATTTGATTCCTGGAACTATGTTACATGCTGATCAACCGACCTTAAGACAGGGGGATGATCCTGGATTATCCAGACAAGCCCAATGTAATCACAAGGATACTAGAAGATGGAAGAGGGAGGCCAACACTCAATGTCAGGATAATGAAATGTGAGAACAATTTGATGAGCCACTATCTGCATCAAAGATGGAAGAGGGTCACCTACCCAGGAAAGCAAGTAGCCTCTAAGAAGGTATAAAAGGCAAAAAATGAAAAAAACAAATGATTCTCATGAAGAGCTTCCAGAAGGAAATATTGGCCTGCCAATACCTTGATTTTACCCCAGTGAGATCCATTTTAGACTTCTGACCTCCAGAACTGTAAGATGATATATTTAATAAATAAATATAACTGCAAGATGATGGGCTCATTTTAAGCCACTATTCATGGTCATTTGTAACACATGCAGTCAAAACTAATCTCGGCCCTTTTAAAGGTTCCAAAGGAGACAGCTGCTGTTCATTTGTTCACATTAACTGAACATCTGTGGGCAAAGAGCTGTGTTAGGACCTGGATAGATTCAGGGCTGCATCAGAACAAATCCTGACCTTGAGGTCTGTCTTTCCAAAGAATTGGAGTGGGGGAGGTAAAAGAGAGTAGAAAAGAGAGAAGGAGCTGCATAGAAAGGAAAGAGAACTTGAACTTGTTTCTGGAAGGTCTCTCTTGACCAACAGAAACATAGAGAAACAGTTAAGGAGGCTACTTGTCCCTCCAGTATAAGGTGCCTTTGAAGGCAGTCCATTGTGGGCTCTGGATCAGGCTGTCTGAGGAGCCCAGAGCATCTTACATATGGAAAAAAAGCTGTCCTACCAGTGACAAATCTGCAGAAGACAAGGAAATCAGGATTATGGAATTGCTAAAGTCAGAGTCACTCTTATCCAATCCCATTATTCTACAGATGAATTATCAAGGCTAAGATAGAGGAATCTCACCCTCATTTCAAAGGCCATGTCCTTGATTCAATCTCTGTGGTGGCAGTCACCACCGGTGTCATACTTAGTGTTTGTGGTTGCCTAATCCCATTGGGCTGTCCATTTATCAAAGGCAGAGGCTAAATCTGATCCATTCTTTTACTCCCTTTAGCAGTGACAGGAATCAAAAACTGAACATTTGTTGAATGAATGGATGTAAGATCCTAATAGAAAAAATCCGATAGACTTCCCAAATTGAGGAAAGAGAGAGAAATAGCATTTTTTCCTCAGTAAATATTTATCACACACAAAAAAGTTCAGTTTTAACAAGTTGATTCAAAGGCATGTTTTTTGTTTATTTCAAAAGCTGTATTTTCCTATTCTGCTACATTCCTGGAAACCCAAGTTGTGGTCCTCATCCAGTCCCTTACCAGTTGTGTGACCTTGTAGTGGTATGCTAACTGTTGAGAGCCTTGCTTTCTTCATTGGGAAAGTGTAGATAATAGAACCTATCTTATCAGATTGTTTGGAGGATGGAAAATAATATCTGCACAGTCCCCCAATGCCTAGCACACAGTAGATGCCCAATAAATGATAAACCTTCAGAACATCCTCCTAGGTTGGGGTTCTACCCTTTGCACTCAGCTGGGAAGTGCTGACTCCATCAATATAGAGCTGCTCTAACCTGCCAGGTTCCCTCTGGTACATGCTGCAAAAGCAGAAATCTCCATCCACCCTCCTTTTGCTTGAAGCTGCAGCTACCTCTGCTGTCCTGACAAGCTGAGGGAGTGCCCTGATCCTCTTGAAGCCTATGCCTGATAAAAGATTCACCCAGCCATTATCTGCAGAGATAACCTAAAGTGTAGGAAACTCCTGTCTCTCAGCAGATGACTCCCCTGCATCAATATGTAGTAGAGTCACTAGTGAGGTTGGATTCTGACATAACATTTTATGTCAAAATGTTAAACTAAAAAGTCAAACCACCTGTTATCCCAGCAGCCAGAAGGCTGAGGCAGGAAGATCACAAGTTCCAAGCCAGCCTTAGCAACTGTGAGGTGCTATGCAACTCAGTGAGATCCTGTTTCTAAATAAAAATATAAAATAGGGCTGGGGATATGGCTCAATGGTTGAGTGCCCCTGAGTTCAATCCCTGGTACAAAAAAAAAAAAAAAAAAAAAACTACAACTGTATATAAAGTATGCTTCTAATCTTATAAAAATGTAAATATATCCAGATACACAGGTTCAAAAGAGAAAAACGGGAAAGAAACAAATATGTAATTATTACCTCACTGTGGTAAAAGTATGCATGTTTTTTGTGTTCTTATAAATCATTTTTTAAATTTTTTTTTACTTTAGTTGATTTATTCATTCATTTATTTATATATTTATTTTATGTGGTGTTGAGAATCTAACCCAGTGCCTTTTATACATGCTAGGCAAGTGCTCTACCACTGAGCCACAAACCCAGCCCTATGCATGGTTTTTACTGGTTGATTTTGTGCTTATGTATTTTGGAAATGTTTAAAATTTGCATTTTGTTAAATTTACAAAGACAAACGTAAGGAGACTTGCTTGTCTGGCTATTCCTCAGAGAGAAGGCACCATGAAAAACAGTTCAGGTGTTACTTACAGGCCCAACATCACGCTCTCCTGGGGCTCACCCTGATTTCTTGCTAGGCTTTTTATTCCATCCTGGCAAATGCACTTTGGCTGTCTTTGCTCCAATTCCACATATCTTTTCACTCATAGTCACCCCCTTAGAACAGTCTCAGGGCTCTTGAACAAGAAGCAGCCATTTCTCCTCATTCACTTCCTCTAATCCCCTCTTCCTCAGGAGGCCTCCAAGGCCTGAAGACTGAAATGGGAGTTTTCTTCCACCCCCTGCCAACTCCATCCCTGATTCCCCCTCGTCCCACTTCCATTTGCGTATCATTCAACTGGATTCTGCCAAAAGTGAGATAAGAAAAATGAAAATTGGGACGGTAAGTGGGAAGAGGAAAAAAAAAAAAGGAGGAGAGGAAACCTGTAACATTCAAAAGAAGCAGGACTAAATTTGCATAACCTTGGTGTATCTAGGCCACTCTTCCAGCAACTCCAAACACTCCAAAGGCAACACGAAGGAATTCAAGGGGTTCTCTTTTTTTTGGCCCCTGTAGTTGGAGGCAGAAGAGTGCGCATCTGAGGGTAAACAGAGTCTTCAAAGAAAAACAGTGTATCCCAAGGTCCTCTCTGACAGGACCCAGCCTCAAGGCAGGCAATGATTCCCCTTTCCTGTCCCCAGAGCCACACCTGTGGTGAGCGTATTTGCCTTGGCCTTTCACATTCTCTGACTCATGGGTTTAATTAAATTTTCTGTCTATGTGTCTTTTAATACACTCTTTTTATTAATAATACCAGCTGTGGCTTTAGAACTGACTTGCACACCACCCAGACTAGAGACCCATTTATAATCTGGAACATCAGGGGCATGATGACCGTGTTAAAGGCCTTACTTATTAAAACAACATTATAAGAGAATCCCTAATTCTGTACAAGGTTTTATTTTTCAGACCTGGGATATTTGTCTCTCTTCTTGTTGCTATTTCAGGGAAAAGAGCTGCCAAATGGAGTTTTTCCGTATTTGACTTAAAAGGGGGCAGGGGCTGAAGCTGATCCTTATTTTAACATCGGTGCCAACAGCTGGCCTGAAATAAGTGTTCACAGCCAGGTTTTTGAATTCCAGTAACCAGGAGCCCATTATGAAAAGACTCCTACAAATGTCTCTCCCTGAGGCCTCTGGCCAACTACAGTGGAAAGCTTTGAACTTGTCTGGAGCCAAAAAGATCTGAGATGGCGTGGAGACAGACAGGGTGCTGGCCAAGAGCACAGTGGGCTGAGCTGGTCCAAAGCGGGTCTCTCTCCACAGCTGAACTTGCCAGGGCACTCCAGTCCAGGGCTGGGGCTGCGTTTCAGAACAGTTTCCTGTTGATTGGACCACACTGCATTTAGGGGGAGGTTGGCCAACTGGTCTACTTGCCTGAAGAGGCCCAGTCCAGACAGAGTCGCTCTCCCTTGGCTGCTCTCTTAAGAACCTCCCCTCCTTGACTTTTGGAAGCAGCCCTGGAAGCCTTTTTGCTTGACCCCAAACTCCTCTGTGAATAAACAGGATGCTTGGAAAAGCTCAAGATGGCCAGGGTCGGCTACGTTGGCTATTGACTCTCACTTGGAGAACAGCAGTGGTAGGTTCTCTGAAACTGCTTCCAGAGGCTCTGGATACTGCCCAGACATCTCAGATTGCTGGAGCCAATCACTCTTTCTTTGTATCTCTCTCTTTCTCTCTCTGAATTTGAACTGGCTACTGAAGTTCATATTGGTAGAGGTGAGACAGACAAAATGCATTTGCTTTTTTAAAACCGTACTACTTTTATTTCTTTTTCAATTAATTTTTATTATGCATTACGATTATAATAATAGTGGGATGGGACTCAATGTGATGTGCTAATACATGCACATAGCATAATTGAGTCTGTTTTGTTCCTTCCTCCCTTCCCTTTGTCTCCTTCCACTGCTCTTCTGGTCTCTCTTCTATTTTCATGTGGATGTTTCTTATAAGATCTTAAGATCCCTATTCCCAAAGGGATCAGAGAGAAAGGTGAGTTCTGTAAGTGGGAACCTTACTCCCTTTACAGATCTCAAGGCTGCAGTAGGACCCCAAAGAAGAATCCCCTGTTCGTGTTCACGTCTGAATTTCCATTGGACAATGTGTTCATGTGTTCCCTATTGTTCCTGCTGAAAGATGCAAACAGTGGACTATCATACTGATGAGTGCAGCAGTGCTCCCCTGGAGCTCTGTTAATCCTACACACAAAGGCCTTAACATCAGAGGAGGAGTAGGATAAGGGAAAGCTCAGGCACAGGGAGACAGCCACCAGAGCTCTCCCGCGGGGAGGGGAATAAAGGTAGTGACTGCCCCAGATAGAGGCCTCCTCCCAAGGCTCTTTCACAGCTCGCCTGCCTGGCTAATGCCCAGGCTTAGCTATGGCCATTTTCACACAAACCCATTCTTTGCTGCTGCCAGAGCTCCTTGAGAGTGATCTAGGGCCACAGGATCCACCCCTCCCCTTCTGTCACTCTCAGAATCTGCTACTTGTTCTAGGGCTTGCAGGTACTTTTGCTGGTCCTGCTGGTCCCCACACAGCTGCACCTCCAATCACACCCATTCTTCAGTGTCCTACAGCACCCATGCTGGCTTTGCCTGGCCCTCTCTGTAGTCCCCAAGCCAGTGTTTCTCAGTCCTCTCTGTCAACCTCCTCTATAGCCCAAGCCATGCTGTGGAACTCAGGAGTGAAACATTCCAGTTCAGAAGAGCAAACAAGGCCTGGCAGCGACCACTGCTAGGGCAGCAGCACTACCCAGGGCCAGCCGCCCCCCCTTTCTTGTGCACCTGATGCAGTGTAAACAAAAGAGTCCCCATGATAGTGACAGAGTCCAAATTTAGAAAGCAGAGCATCTGTGCCTACAGTGGCTGCACCTTGGAATCAATGGCATTTGAGGCAGACAGATTCAAACACACATTGATAACATGGCAATTACTATGCCTGAGGATGACCAACTGATGAGCTTGTGACTGCCTTTCTCTTTGTATTCCTGTCCTGGTTTCTGAAAATAGTGACCTTAATCTTAAAATGCACCTGTGTCCTGCTCTTGTGTTCAATTTGACATCAATGGATTCCTTCAAACTGGTAACATCTCTATGTCACTTGCAAAGCTTTAAATCTCAGAAGAGTATAAAGCTTTTTTCTGTTCTCCCAGATCTTCAACTGATTTTTCTTGGAATTTGGGATTTGGAAAAAGGAATTTTGTGTACATGCTGGGAAGGCATTTTTATAGGGAAAGACTAGACAGGATGTGCCCATGGCAAGGCCCCACGGGCTCTGGAGGGGAGATAAGGAGAATTTAAGGGAGGAATAGTGGGACTGGGGGACAAAGCCCCTGTGTAAATAGGAGAGCCCCATCTCCTCCACCCAGCTTTGACTAGAAAATGTATTTGAAGCAGAGCCACCAGCTCAGTTCATGAAGAACTTTTAAAGAACAAAAGAAGATCAACAAGTTATTTTCAAAGGATAAATCCTGACCTAGCCAGTATGATCTGTTGGAAAAGGAAAACATTAGAGAATATTGGCATAACTGCTTTCACCAATTAAAGTTACACTATACATATTTCTTGTCATAAATTTGACTCTTCTGCCTGGGATTTTTGTTGTTGTTTTAGGTATTTGTTTTCTACAGAGGACAATAGCTCCATGGTTATATTGAGCAATTTGGTTTTTATAGCTTAAGGATGACAGACTTGCAAATTGCAATCTTTTGGAGGGGTGGATGGTAATGGGGATTGAACCCAGAGCCCTCTGCATCCTCTGCCCTTCTTATTTTTAGATAGTCCCACTAAATTGCCAAGGATGGCCTCAAACTTGCATTTCTCCTGCCTCAGCCTCCCAAGCTGCTGGGATTACAGCGTATACTAATGTACCTGGCTAGCCTTTTAATCCTGAAATAAATTCACTCCTTGAAATTATATTTGCTAAAATGTTTAGAAGAGAAAAAAACTGTGATTTTGAAATTATAACTTATAGTCATGAATTGATTTTACCCACAAATTCAGGTGATAATTAACTCACTATGGTATTATCCACCTAACTATTTTAGGTAATCTCTATAAAAGGACTTTACAAATTTTCTTAAATTTAGGAAATTAGCTAAAGCACATTTTCCATTGTGGAAATGTATTATAAGTACAATAAAGGGACTCTGTAAGAGATTAAAACTGCTAGAATCTCCATTTGTTACGATTCGGCCCTCAGCCCTTCCTCCCTTAGGTCTCACGTGGATGAGAAGTTGTGCACCCTGAGGTTGGGATATGTAAGCCTGATGCAGATGATGCAAAGGACCTGAAGAAGGACAATCAGGCACATGATGGCAGTGACCCAGTCTCTAGGCCCCCTTTGGAAAAGTGACAGAATCCTGGGGTGATAGCTGCTATAATAAAGAGAATGGTGATCCAAATTGCTTCCCTGGGGTTCCTGCTTGAAGTTGGGTTGGGGAAGAACAAAAAGAGTTGCATTTTCACTTTGGTTTGGGACAGGTAGAATGAAAAAAGGAGCCACGCCTTTCACTTTGGGGTCAAGAAGAGAGAGCCATGTTGTAAAGTGAACTGTGGCTCCCTAAGACCTCCAGGCATAGTGTCCCCCTGCGGCCCATGAGGGAAACATGAGGCACAGGCTTCAGAAAAGCCAGAGGTAAAGGTGGATGGAGAGGAAAATGAGCATTGCAAGACATTGCAAGTTGTAAGAGATTACCACTGTCTGGGTCAGAGGGAGGGAATGGGCAGGACCATGGTTCCAGAAATCCAACTCCTGGTTACAAACACAGAAGGACTTCTCTGTGGGGATTTGGTGACCTTTGAAGTTCCAGCGTCATCAACAAGTTTAATACCTGTCAATGTTTAGATAGCGCTAACTTATGTAGAGCACCATCATTCTCAAAAATGAAAGGAGGTGGGGGAGAACAATTAGTGAATCAGTGAATAGGGATGATAAACTTGCAAATTGCAATCTTTTGGTGGTTACCAAGGGAACAGTTTCCTGACTGGGCTAAAGTCCATCACAGAGACAACCCTCATGAGTCCTGACCAATGAGGGCTGGAGGTAGCAGGTGACCAGAGGAACAAGTGATGGTCAGACTTTTGAATGAAGGAAGCCAGCCCACACCCTCCTCCTCATAGCTGACCTGCTGGATCAGAGCCTCTGGGAAGCCAGGGCCTCAGGTCTGTCTGACCATCTAATTACTATGTGAGAAAATTACAGATTTCCCCTTAAGAACAAAAGACACCAACGTTGGATTAAGCTGCTATTTCTTAGATTAAGCTGCAGTTAGTGGGAAGGGATATTTAATGTACAAGAGTCCTTCCTGATCCGAGGGGGATCTATTCCAAAACTCTCAGGAGATACCTAGAACCGTGGATCATACCAAACCCTATATAGACATTTTTTTTTCCTATATATACCTATGATAAAGTTTGATTTCAAAACTAGGCACATGAGATATTAGCAATAATAACTAATAACAAAATAGAAGAAGTATAATGATACAAAGTAATAAAAGTTATTTCAAACTTATGAATTTTTATTTCCAGAATTTTCCATGCAATACTTTTGGATCCCCATTGACCTCAGATAATTGAAACTGTAGAAAGCAAAACCCTGGATGAAGTTTTGCTTTCAATAGTTTATCTAGGTAGGCAATTTTTTGTTTGAATTTGTTTTAAATTAAAATGTGTTTTATTTTAAAATAATGTCAGACTTACAGAAAAGTTGTGAGTACCCAGTACAAAGAATTCCTGCATACCCTCTACTATGTTCAGCCAGTTTCACTTACCTACATTTGTTTTACCATCCCCTGTTCGACCTTTCATCCACATATGTAAAATCTGATCATGTCCTACCCCCAAATCCATTCAGTGATTGTTTCATAAAATCAAGGACATTTTCTTATATAGCCAGTGTACAATGAAATAACATAGATACAATACTATTATCTCATCAACCAACCTGATTCCAATTTCAGCAATTATCTACTGGTGTTCCTTATAACTGAAAGGGGAGAGAAATCCCCTCAGGTCCAGAACCACACATCACATTCAGCTGCTGTCTCTCTTTCATCTCCTTTAGTCTGAAAGCCTCCAGTACTTCTTCAACTTTCATGACTTTAACATTTTTGAAGCATACAGACTATTTCTTTTGAAGAATGTCTCTCGATTTGAGTTTAATTGAAGTTTCACAAAAATTATAAGTTCAGGCTCTGCATTTTGGGCAGGAATAGCCTAGAAGTGATGCTATGTTCTTGACACATCATATCAAGAGGCACAAGCTGTCAATTGTCCAGCTACTGATGTTGATGTTGACTGTTCAAGTAACATGGCATCTGCCAGGTTTCTCACCCATAAAATTACTATCTTCCCGCTGCTGTAATGGATAAATATCTTCTGGGAAGTTACTTTAATTATATATTTTTGTGTACATACATTTGTGGTGTATGCATGCTTTTCCCATTTCTCATAACCCACTAGTTTTAATATCCATTGGTGAGTCTTGCCTGAAACAATTTTAACTGTGTTCGTGCCAAGTTTTGATTTCCTAATTTAATAATCCTTTTAACAATTATTCGTTGGCATTATATTGTAAGGAAGAACTTTCCCTACTCCTAATTCATTCTTTTATTCATTTGAAATATCTCATGGATTCTTATCTTATTCTTTGGCTATTGTGATCAATATTAATTTTAATGTTCAAATTGTCCCAGATTTAGCCAGTGGAACCCCTTTCAACTTGGTTACTGTGGGTTGTAACATATCCTACCATTCTTTGAGAAGTTTCTTTCTTTCAACACAGGAAGATATTAGAGCCAGAGCCTTAAAATTAGCTATTTCTCTAAGGAGTCCTAATTCTAAATATTTAGAAACGAAGATCTGAATGTCAAATGCTAGGTATGCTCAGTGTATGTGTGTATGTGCAGAGAAGTGTTCATCTAAAGTAGAGATATATGGCTAGATTCACTTACTTTTGTTTATGATCCATTTTTGGTTTCTATATTTGATTTTTATGTATTTTTATTTTGAACATATGAAACATGATTCTAAATGTCAAAGCCACAGAGAAAAAAGTCTACTTATGAGAATGCCACTCCCCCCGCATCTCTTCTATCCTGTTCCCCGGTCCTTGGCACCCTGTTCCCAACTACCACCATCCATTGTAACAATCTCAATAGTTTCTGGTTTATCCTTCTCAGGTTTTATTTTGCAGAAAAGAACAGACACATGTATATTTTTTCCTTATTTTCTACCTAAAAGATACATACTTATAGATGCTAGTTTTCTTTTTCCACTGAGCAAAATATACACGTAATCACTCCATATCAGTTCAGAGAGATGCTCCTGGTCCTTTTTACAGCCACCTAATACCCTACTGTGTGGATTTATTTAGCCACCCTCTGAAGCTTGGGTACACAGTTTACCTCCAACATGTTTCACTTACACCTAGTACTGCAAAGAATTAGATATTGCCAAATACCAACTGAGATTGTGCCATTTTACATCCTCCCATCAAGAGACTGCCAGTCTCCACATTCCTCCCATGGAATGGTGCTGTTGTGTTTTTTGTTTTGTTTTGTTTTGTTTACTTTTGCCAATTTAAATGAAAAATTATCTCAGTTCACTTTTAATTTTCATTTCTCTGTGAATGAGGTCAAATGTTTTTTTATATGTGTAAGCCTAGTGTGTCTTTTGCCTGCTTTTCTATTGCATACAATTTTTTTAAGAGAGAGAGAGAATTTTTTAATATTTATATTTTAGTTTTCGGTGGACACACATCTTCATTTCATTTTTATGTGGTGCTGAGGATCCAACCCAGCGCCCCGCACATGCCAGGCGAGCGCACTACCGCTTGAGCCACATCCCCAGCCTATGTACATGCTTTTTAAAACCTTTGTTCTCAATTTTATTTTCCCTTCAGTTTGACAGGAAGAAACCAGAAGTAATACATTTGCTTAACATTTAATTTTTTAACAATAGGATCTTATTCACAATAATTCTTACTTGTTGATAGTCATGTGTTTGTTCACTGTGAAGTTTTGATCAAGCTGCATACTTAGGATACACTTCTAAAGCTTATTTTTAAAAGTCTTAGCCAATTTAATTCTGTGCCAGATTACCAGTGTCTTTCCTGCCTAATACCTAAAGGAAACCTGATGATTCCCAGGTACCCCTGACATGGGACTAAGGAAAAAGCAGCCTTCTTAGCAAGGCAACCCAGGAGTCCATACTTCCTGGGTAAGCCCACAACATAGCACACACCTGGGTCCCTAAGATCTCACCAAAACGTGGTAGCCCTGGATAACTACAGGGAAGGATCTACCCAATGAACAGACATAAGAATCCTGGTTTAAAGTTTTTTTGCCTGCAAATCCCTTCTTTGTGCCCCAATAGGTGATGGCTATCTGTTCTAATCCTCATTTTCTCCATAATTTTGGGGGGCAATAGAAAGAAATAGGTGAGATCTAATCATCAGACATTTTGAACAGATTCACAAGGAACTGGATTTTTCTACCATTTTCTGTGAACTGTCCCTTGAAAAGCTATGATTGGGTGAGGTTCTTTCCCTCCTCTCCTCAGCCTCTGCAATCTCTTTTTCATGGGAAAGACAGGCAATTCTAATAAAGCTGTCATGGGGTAGGGAGCACACAAATGGAGGAATTTGTTAAAGTGACTGGTCTACTTGTTGTATCTTTCAGAACAGTCCAGAAAGGAGAGGGAGGTCATGCCACCTGGATGGTGATCACACTGCCACTGGCATGAGGAGGACCCAGCCTCTCACGTGGAACAGACTGGGGAGTCTCTGAGCAGCTGAGCTGGGGAGGAGGTGTGGGACAGGTGGCGATAGTAGCTGTTGGAATGAAGGCTAAACAGCGTTGGTGGAAGTCAGAGATAAACTTCCGTCCTCCTCCTCCACTTTCCACAGAACAAGCAGATGAGACGGGCTATTTCAAGGAGTTTCCAAGAATGGCATTTGATAGATATCACGATCTTCCAAGGGAAGCTGGGCACAAGGCATCAGTTTCTGCTCCGGTCCTCAGCCGTGGTGCCCTGACACGTGCACAGGACTCCACGTCCTGGGTCTTGCACGCTGAGATCACAGTAAACACACACACACTCACCTCCTTTCCTTCACCCTCTCCCACATTGCACAGCACTGGGGGTAGATGCCATTCCAGTTGTGAGAATTGGTGTCCCAAATTCAGACTCTGCAGGCTCACTGGACATCGGTCTGATCCCAGTTTCTGATGATGTACTGTAATTCCCACGTTTGCGTGGTACACTTCTGCAGCACAAGCATGTAGGCCCCAGAAGAGTGCTTCCTGATCTCCAGACACCGTTTGGTGTCCCTGTTTACGATGGCTCTTCCCTGGGTGGGAGGAGGGAGAGTCAAGGTGATAGCAATAGCACAGCATCCCCCTGGGGGCCTGCTCTCTGTGCTGTGGTCTGCCAGGGTCCCTGGATCCTTTGCAAGTTCCCCAGCGAGAATGAGAAGCAATGTGTGGAATTCAACCCCCCAGTGCTTTCTACATCAGCCCTGCAGCCAGCTAAGCCCACAGAGCTGAGTTCATAAGCACCATGGGCCTCCCTGGAGACTGAAGCAGGAGGCCAATGCTGACTGGCCTAACACCATGACATTTTGTTTTCAAATTTGTCCCTCTTTTCTGTCTCTCCAGACCTGAGCCCATGGAACCCCTCAGGCTCGCCCTTCCCTTGCCTTCCTCTCCCTCCTCAGCAGTGCTCCGTCAAGGACCTGGAGCAGAAGCCACATGGGAGGAACTCAATTTACCTTCTCCACCATTCTGGGTGGCAGCTTCCTGCCTCTTGTCATGGGGGCTTCAACAAAGTTCACTACTGGGAACACTGTGGGCATCAGTGCTCAATAGTCAGGATTGATTCCCTCATATACAAACCAGGTGGCCTTGGGCACCTAACCTCCCCAAGTCTCGATTTCTTCATCTGTAAAATAGGTTTTGAATAAATTTTAAAGTTTAAAATTCGTGTTAATATTGATTGAGCATCTGGTGCCTGACATATGAAAGATGCACAACGAATCTGAGACCATCTTGGCCCTGTCCCTTCTCATAGGGAAAGAGGAAGAAGGGTCCTCCTCCATGCTCCTGTGTTCTCCCTCTGACCTCCACCCCTTGCCCCACCTCTTTCTGAACTCTACATCTCAGCACTTGGCAATCTTGCCATCTGTCCAAGCTGAGCCTGCATCTGTTCCTAACCCTCTCACCCCCACGCCCCTCTCACCCCCATGCCCCTCTCCAATCTTTGCTAGAATCACTCCCTAGTCTGTGTTAGTTCCTGGGTCAGGGGCTTCTTCCTTTACTCACCACCTTCTGCTACCATCGTCAGAGTTCATGCATTCGATGAGAGGTCCATTGAGTCACCTGATCACACTGTCCCTCAGATACACCGTCACCAGGGCTTTTAACAGCAAGGGCTGCAGCTCTAAGATCTCCAAACCTCTGCCTCCCTGCTTCTCACCTCTCACAATCACAAACTACTTCCAACAACCCCTGGTCCCCCCAAACCATCTGACCTATACTCCCTGGGTGCCCCTCCACCCCCCATTCTCAGGGCATTCATCCAGTGTCGGCCACGCAGGGCTCCTCTCCAGGTTCTGGAACTTCTCCACCACCCACCACTCCCTGCTCTCAGCCCCTGACCACAGAGGGCTTCTGGACAGAGTCCACCAACCCGGCTCAACAAGGCTTGGCTTGCCCCTCTGTGTCACTCTTCTAGGCCTCTACAGCACATTCTGTCCCTGGATCCCCACCCTGACACTTTCAGCAAATGTCCAGAAGATCACACTCCATTTATATCTTCACCTGAAAACCACCAGTGATCCACAGGATGCTGCCTCATGGATGATCTCAAAGGAGCTGCCTGTCCCTGTCTCGCCAGTCAGTAGCCTGTTTGTGCTCTGAATCAGCCACCCTTGATGCTAGCAAACATTCTTCCAGTCTAACACCCTTATTTTATTTCTCCCTCTCTGCACATTTATTTTCTACTAGCTTTAAAGATGTCATAATGTTAGAAGGAGGGGAGGATCACAAACTCAAAGCTCTCCTGCTTAACTAATATTTAGTGGTTTTGCCCCTTTTAAAAAATAAAAGTCATCAGACTAGAGTGAGACATGCATACCTATGTTTATAGCAGCACAATTCACAATAGCCAAACTATGGAACCAGCGTAGGTATCTACCAATGGATAAAGAAAATGTGGTATATACACACAATGGAGATTTATTCAGCCATTAAGAAGAATGAAATTTTGTCATTTGAAAGAAAATGGATAGAACTTGAGAACACCATGTTAAGTTACATAAATGAAACTCAGAAAGCCAAGGGCCATATATTGTCTCTCCTATGTGGAAGCTAGAGAGGAAAAAGGTACAAAAAACTTTGGGTGGGGGAGTCTCATGAAAAAGAGAGATCAGGAGTAGAGGAGAGGGACCACAGGGAGGGAAAGGGGAACTACTAGGGAGTGATATTGGCCAAATTCCATTGTTATATTGTGTGCATGTAGGAATACATAACAACAAGTCCCACCATTTCATACAACCATAATGCACCAATAAAAAACATGAAAAAAAAAAAAAGAGAATCAAATACCTAAAAAAACAGGAAGTAACACACAGTGGTTGAGATTCTCTGCTTCAGTGCTGCACAATTACTATGCTGTGTAATCTTGGGGAAATGGTTTGACTTCTCTGTGCCATAGTTTCATCATGGTTCAGACAGAGCTGTTAAGTAACACTTCTCTTATAAAAGACCTTTGTCTTACAAGGACTAAATTAGATAATGTTTAACCCAATGCCTGGTTTATAACATACACTCAATAAGTCTTGGCTATTATACTGTGATGTTTTAAACAAACTCAGTGGCCTATTTTCTATTTTCTCTCGACTTCCATGTGACTTGGGCTCTGACAGCACTCCCTACAGCACCTGGCTTCTTTTAATTGTGTTCATCTGGATCTTATGCACTTTCGCTCTTGTGTTTATTTAGGAACAGTTCGGCCAGAATTTTTAACGGATTTCTGTTTTTGTTTCATTTTCACTTTTACAAAAGGAATATATGCTTATTTTAATGGAAAAATTATATTTTTAAAAATTAGAACCACTCATGATGGTATAACACTGTACTTATGGTTTTTATATACTTCTCTTAAATTAATATTATGTATATTTTCTCATTTCATCATTTTTAAATAACTTTTGGAATACCATTTGAATATCTATATGATATTCACTCTAGCAATGAGCAAAAATCCCTACTACTACTGGATATTTCATTTTTCCTGACATTTTGCTATGAAAATATCAGGATATATTCTACATTAATCATGGCCTTCAATCTATATTATTTCTTAAGATATTATCCTGAAAACTAATCAGTTCCTTTAAAAGGGTCATAGTTAGTTGTTGGTGTCAGAGCTCTTCCTATTGTGTTAGTCAACTTTCCATCACTATTGATAAAATACACAAGGTAAACAACTCAACAGGAAGAAAGAATTTGGGCTCATGGTTTTAGAGACTTCAGTTTGCGATTGCTTGACTCTGTTGTTTCTGGGCCTGGGATGAGGAAAAAGATCACAGCAGGGAGCACATGGTGAAGAAACGATGCTCACCTTACAGTGGTAAGAAGGCCAAGAGAGAGGAAATTCCAGGGATAAGATATAGTCCCCAAGGTCATGGCCCAAGGACCCACTCCTTTCAACTAGGTTCCATTTCCTAAATTTCCATAATCTCCCAATAGCCCATCAAAGTATAACTTCATCAATGGCTTAATCTACTAATGTAATCAGAGCCCTCTTTATCTAATAACTTCCCAAAAGGCCTACCTCTGAACATTGATGTATTGGGAACCAAGACCTCAACATAAGCCTGGGGGGCCTTTCAGATTCAAATATAACACCTGTGTGCAGGCAAATTGCTATTGGAGCCTTTTTGGTTCACTCGCCCACCAGCAAGGTGTGAGCACCCACAGAGCTCTCTTTCTTAGTTGTTTCTGGAACCCTTAGGATGGGTGTTCTCCTCCTCCTCACTACCAACTCTAGAGATCCTCTTTGTGTCATGGGCTGTCACTTTGTCTTGACCTTCACCCACATACCCACTGTTTCAACTGCATCACTACTGCCAATGCTAGGCTCCTCCTATCAAAGTCCATGTGGCTGTAAACACCCCATCTCTGAATTAGGTCCCTTCTCAGTCACTGGCTTTGGCTCCCTTGTGCTTCACAGAGAGTATAACCTTCTCTGGTTGATTTAAAACACAGAATCATGACATTGGGAGAAAATAGAGGGATTATCTAGTCTGATCACCCTCTCAATTCCAGAAAATATTTTTAGTGACTTTTTTTTTTTCATGCTCAGGGTTTATTTTCAAGATTCCCACACATAAACAAGAAATAATACAGAGATTCTGCTTATCCTTTACTTTGGTAACTTTTTAGTAGAATGAATGTGTAAGTTGTGCTACAAAGTAAATAGAGCACAAGAGAGTCCCAACGTTTAGCCAAATATTGTTTTCATATCTAAAAGGATTTTGATTCAGATATAAAATGGATAGGAAGGACTAGATAGGAATTGACTCAAGATGAACCAAAAATTTGATAATATACCAGGAACCACCTGATCACCTCCCTCTTAACTTTTGAATTGCTTGGCATAATGGTCATAAAAAGGGACCCAGCCTGGACATCGGAGCATCAGGCAGCCCATCCCTGGATGTGCTACAGAGCAGACCTCACACTCAGCCCAAATTTCCATTCTATCATCGGCCTCAGTCAGCTGAGAAGGCAACCTTCCAAATTTCTCTTAGGAAGACAACTTTTTAAATATTTGGGATGCATAATTATCTCTTTTGGATAAATAGTGAGGCTGATCTGGCTACGACACATCTGTCACCGCACTGACTCAACTGATCTTGCTGGATAAGCAGATGTCCCCCTCCTCCTCTTTTCCATGCCTAGTGCATTCCTCCTAGAGCTGCATGCTCTGTTGAAGAGGACACCCTTCCCCAATAGAGGAGGACTGCTCTTTGGTCAAGGATATATGAGTAGCTGCACTCCCCTGCTAGAACCTCCAAAGGAGCTCTTAGGAATAAATGGTATTTTTAATTCCTAGGAGATTTGGGATAAAGTATAGATACTAAGGGAATCAACAGGTAATATTTGCTAAAGATTCTATGTGTATTTGCTATTTTTAAGTACTTGTTATATTTATGGAAAATTAGCATCTTACAAATTAACCTTTTGATAGCAATTTTAAAATGTGAGCAAATTAAATTTCTGATTGCATGTTGAGATTTCACTGACTTTTTTTTTTAATTTTTTATTGTTGGTTGTTCAAAACATTACAAATTTCTTGATATATCATATTTCACACTTTGATTCAAGTGGGTTATGAACTCCCATTTTTACCCCATATACAGATTGCAGAATTACATCAGTTACACATCCATTGATTTACATATTGCCATACTGGTGTCTGTTGTGTTCTGCTGCCTTTCCTATCCTCTACTATCCCCNGTGTATAAGAGACAGCTTCTCTCTCTACCCCCTCTACTGTCATTCATTTCTCCCCCTTGTATTATTTTTCCCTTTCCCCTCACTTCCTCTTGTATGTACTTTTGTATAACCCTGAGGGTCTCCTTCCATTTCCATGCAATTTCCCCTTCTCTCTCCCTTTCCCTCCCACCTCTCATCCCTGTTTAATGTTAATCTTCTTCTCCTGCTCTTAGTCCCTACTCTGTTCTTAGTTACTCTCCTTATATCAAAGAAGACACTTGGCATTTGTTTTTTAGGGATTGGCTAGCTTCACTTAGCATAATCTGCTCTAGTGCCATCCATTTCCCTGCAAATTCTATGCTTTCGTCATTTTTTAATGCAGAGTAATACTCCATTGTGTATAAATGCCACATTTTTTTTTATCCATTCGTCTATTGAAGGGCATCTAGGTTGGTTCCACAGTCTTGCTATTGTGAATTGTGCTGCTATGAACATCGATGTAGCAGTGTCCCTGTAGCATGCTCTTTTTAGGTCTTTAGGGAGAGATTTCACTGACTTTATAAGCACTTTGGAAAACATTTAAGAGACTCAGGTTCACTAAATATAAAGTCAGATAATCAAAGTCCTTAAGAAAGTAAATTTAATGTTTTAAATTAATTTTATCAATTTAATATATTATGTATTTTATGTATTTAAATTTATAAAATATAGTCTATAACAGTTAAATAAATTTATTAAATTGTAAAAAAATGCCCTATTAAAATAATTAAAACTTGCTAGGTTTAAAGCACTAAGATCATTAAAGACATCAAAAACTCACATTTAGCACACTAGGCTTACCAGATACTCAGATGTGCTGTGCTTGGTGACTACAGTTGACAGAGAACTCAGCACTGTGTGAGGCAGCCTGTCCTGTTCAGGACAGCTAAGCTGCTGGGCCATCAAGAAGTACCCCCTTTGCCCACAAGAAGTCCAGTTTGGGACTATTGGGAGAAGGTAGAACCTTTAAGAGAAGAGTCTAGCAGAAGATCTTTAGGTGATTGAGGATGTGCCTTCAAGGGGGACTGCAAGACGCCAGTCTCTTCCTCTTTCTCTTTTGCTTCTTGACTTATGATATAAGTGAGGTCTACTCTACCACATGCTCCCACCCTGATGCACTGCCTCACTACAGACCCAAATCAAATGGACCAATCAATCATGGACTGCAATCTTCAAAACTGTGACTCAGACTAAACCTCTCTTTATAGGTTGATTAGCTCAGGTACTTGATGTAAAAGACAGAAAATTGACTAGCATGCTCCTTTTCCTTAGGAAAACAGCATCCACTTTTCACTAAGCTCAGCAATCCTAAGTTTGCCAATCTTTCACTTCTTCCACAACCACTTATTGAGAGCCTGAAATGTTCCAGATGTTATAACAGATGCTAGAGAGAAAACAACAAGCAAAATCCAGACCCTGCCCTCCAGTTCTCAGATGAGTGGTGAAAAGAAACAGGAGAGCAGGCAGGTCGAAGAGATAATGAGACAAGGGGGGCCTGAGAGCACAGAAGAACCCAGCCTATTCCTGCAGGGTCATGGAAGGCTTCCCAGAGAGAGGCCCTGTCTGAAGCCAGGGATGCACTCTGAGGTTGTTCTGGTGAAGAGGTTGGAGGAGAGGGAATGACATCTGAAATGGGCCTAAGGTAGGGGGAGCATGCCTCTTGCTGCAGTGCCTGCAGTTCCATGTCATTGTAGCTTAGATGGAGGTGACAGAGACTGGGAAGGCATTACCTCTCCTCCTCCCTCTAATTGATATTGTTCAGGGAGACTGGAATGAAAAACCTCTCTGAAATCATAAGGAAATTTTTGCACATAGGTGCCTATACATTTAAACTGCATAGCTAGCAGCAAATCATCACAGAGGTTATTTGCCTTAAAAAGATAGGACTTGCCGAAATAGATTGTCCATGATTTTTAAAATGCAGCACCTGAACTTTCTGCAGTACCAATCACAAACCATAACCTCCTTCCAACAGGACATCACAGACTAATGAAAGTGGCCAAAGAACACAAAAATTTTTGAAGCAGCCCCAACGTGGGGCAGGTTCACACGTAGACTGTGGTCAGCCGAGTCCTTCATGTCATTGACACATGAACTCTGCTAGATTCCCGCGATCCTGTTCTTGGCCATTTAATATTGAAGTGAAAGCCAGGACTTTTGCAGTAGTCCCTGTGGGATTTCAGCCTAGTCCTCTATACTTTGACGATCATTAAAAATAAAACTAATTGCAATGACTAATATTTATCAAAAACTCCTATGTGCCAGGCACCATGCCAAATGCTTCACAATCTTCTCTCATTTAATCCTCCCGATAGGCCCACAAAGTAAATACTATTATCTTGGTTTTATAGATGAGGAAACTGAGCATCAGAGATAGTCAGAAACTTGCTAAAGATGACTAAGCCAGGATTTGAGCCCAAACTCTATGAAGCTATGGCAGCTCCAGTACTTCTCCTCCTCATCCACCCCTGCCTTAGTCAAGAGACTCTGTGGTTCACACCTGATTCCCAGCTTCCAGTCTTTCCCTTACCTGCTGCCACAAAATTTAATCTAAAAATGTTATCAAATCAAGTCAAACCTCTCAAACTATATTAGTATCTACCTCCCCTTTAAAAGGCATGTGACTCACCTGTTTAAAATCCCAATGTATGTGTAGTCCACTTTGGGCTGCCGTAGAACATCGCTCCAAAGTAGGCTTTTCCCCATGGCCAGGATCTGTGAGGCAGCGGTCATCAGAGTTTGCCTCTGCAATCAGATTTCCCATGTAGAATTCCCCAGTTTGGTGGTAGTAGATATTCTGGAAGATAGCAAGGGACCTGCCATGGGCACACTCAGCAGGGAGGCCTCAGCTGTGTAGAGGCCCAAGAATGGCTCTCGTGCCCTGGCTGCTCCGGGATCATGAATTTCCTGGCCACATGGAGTAACTGCACCCTTCCTCCCCTATGACAGTAGATTCCAGGGAGAAGGCCAGCCTAGGGATGGGCACTTGGCCCACCCTCTTTCCTACAATGTCTCCAAAAGAATCATGGTGTGTGTGGATGAGGGAGCTGATCTTTGAAGAAAGCTTCTCCCAAAGCTTCTCAAGCTGAACTTGAGAAGCTGTCACTGTAAATCCCAGTATGAGCCTGTTATCAAGAAGCCTTTCAAATTTCTCATCTGATAATGCCTTGCTCAGTGAGCTTGGACAAATAGGTTATTTTCATGCCTCAGGTTTTTCATCTCCTAAGTGGGAATGATATCCACCAGGAATACCTCAAAACTTTCCTGTAATGGCAACATGCAAAGTAAGATGACAGATTTGAATATTTTCCATTTATAAAAAGTCCCCTGGCTGAACTTAGTGCCAACCCACTTCTATGCCACAGAGGAACTTCCATTCCACCTCTCTTTTCTTTAGCCCTCTGCTTCCTTCTTTGCAAGAGAAGAACAGGTGGCTTCACCCATCAAATTTCTGGGATGCACAGGAGAAAGGAAGATGGTGGAACAGTGGGAAGAGAGAAAAAAAGGGATTAGAGGCAATTGCCAATGAAAATATCCCCTGGAGAATGACCACAACAGAGCAAAGCCTTTCTACATGTCCCTGAAACTGAGCTGTCTTGCTGTGACCTTTTGAATGAACCAGAAAGTGCTTACTTAAAGACTAGAGATATAGTTCAGTGGTACAATGATTGCCTAGCATGCAAGAGGCCTTGGCTTGGGTTCCATCCCCAACAACAACAACAAAACCTACTTAAAAGTGTAGGTTTGAGTTTTACCCTTATCTGTCTTCCAGAATACTCTGCTCTTGTGTCCCCATCGTCTAACACCAAGTTTAAATCTGACAGAGGTTACCAGGAGCTGAGCCAAAACAGACTCACCCTGTCAGGCAGGGAAGACGATGGAAGTTACCTGTGGACTGAATTCATGGCAGGGATGCATGATGGGGGTATTGCCTGGCACAGGTCCTTGATCCAGGCAGACATTCTTATCCAATGAGTTTTTCATCTGAAGGGAAAAAAACATGAATGCAGTTTTGGAAAGACAATCCCAAAGCCTCCCCAGGACCTGTATTTTCCTTAAAACACCAAGAAGCCAACAGACAAAAGGAGCAGAAACTGGGATCCTGGCAGCCACGTGCTGAGCACTGGGAAACAAGCCAGAGCTTAGGTGAGGTGCAGCTATGCTGCCCGTGTTTTGGGAACATTGCCCCCTGCAGACCCTCACAGCAGACACCAAAGCACCCATCCTGCTACAGACATGAGTTGGCTAAGCAACCAACAGTGTCAGGCAAGGGCTGCAGTTTGCAAAAGGACTAGAGGCAGCAGAAGGAAAGAAACAGGGATTGGGGAATAGAGGAAAGGAAGTCTCTCAAGAGCAGAGCGCTGAGGAAGGCATGGGGCAGGAAGGGGACACAGGCAGGAAAACCCTTGGCCGGGTAACCATATGGTTTGGGTTTCACTGTCTTCCACAAACAAGCATTCAAAGTCTAAATCCATTTCACAGCACGTACTCTTCCATAGCCCACAATGTTGAGGGTCGGCTTCAGGAGTGGATAAACATTTTTCAGGTACCAGTCAAAAGGTTTACATTTCAATTTCTTCCGGAGTGCAATTCTGGAAGAAATGTCTCCATAATCAATTCCAGAGTTCTGAAATAAAACACCAAGATTTCTATGCTTTGGTTCACAAGAACTTCCTGATTCCACTAATAGGTATGGACCTTGCATGAAGGGACTGAGGATTTTCCTGGCAGCCTAGAGGTAACCTTGATATTTTATCTTCCAGGGAATGTAGAAAAGCAACCTTGGGGACCTCTACTGGTTTTCAAAGACATTTGCAAACTCGGCATGGAGCAGGAAGGGACACCACAGTTCATTTCTCATTTTAGCAAGCCGAAGCAGACTGCTCCTGTTTGAGATGATATTCACATCAATAAGGTATAAAATATTCCTCACCATGGCTTAGAAAAGGCTTTTTAAAAGTTCTGACACCAAGATTTGGAGACTTTCTAAAAATGAGTACTAACTAGAAAAAAAAAAAAAAGCAAAAATGCAGAACCCATATGGGGTATCTGCCTTCTTTCCAGAATGTTCCTATGTGGTTCATTTCAAATCACCTTTGCAGAAGTTCATTTGTTTAGGGACAATTCCTTTTATAGCTTGGCACTTCCACAGTAGGACTCTGTAGAGATAAAAGAGCTAAGGATATCCTGGAGGGTTCCTGTTTTCCCATCATACCTCGGCATACAGGGGCACCAGAAGAAATTTGTATGAACAATGAGCTAACTGTAGGTTATTGGTATCTTGAGTTGTTAAAGGAATGATTTTCATGACTTTGAATCCTAAAGAAGGCTCGGGTTTCTCTGCCTATTTTTACTTTCTCCAGAAATAGTGCCCCCATAGTTTAACCTGACCCCCAACTCCACGTTGTCTTCAGACTTTTCCTCCTAGATCTGTTCCACAGTCTCCCAAACATCCTGACCCTCTGATTTCTGGAGGTTACTTTAGGATCCACTGTGATGGAAAGAGAGTCTTCCTCTTCTCTCTGTGCCAAACACAGCTAACCATGCTTCAACCCAGAGCCAGCACTTAGGGACAGAAGACAGCATATCACACCAACCTCAGGTGGCCAGGGCAAAAGATGCAGGCTCAGCCAAGGTTGTCCTCATGTATGTGCATCTAACAAGATAAAAGGAGCTCCTCTCACCACCCCATGTATCACTTGCTATGTTTATGTCCTCTTAACCAATATATGATATCCAATTTTACTCTGCTACACTGCCCCAGTATAGAAGATGGATGTAGAACACAGAATCTAAAAGCCAGATTTTCTTGCTTTGAGTCACACGTGGTCTAATTACTGTCTGCTCCTGTGTTAAACAAGTTTCTTCCAATTCTCTGTGCCTTGGCTTCCTATTCTGTGAAACATATCCCATAGGTGGTTCTGATGGTTAATGGGTCAGTATATAAAACACTGTCTAGAACATGATATTGTCACACAAATGTTAAGTGTCACTATTATTATACCTTGGGGACTTACTCTAATTCTTTATGGTCACAACAGCATATTTGTTCTGTTCTTTCTCATTCTTCACTGCCACCACCACTTCCTGCTGCTAGCTTTCCCCCTGATGCTGTTCAGTCCATGACAAACCTGGAGAGGTATGTTCCAGGCCAGGTAGACCATCTGTTTGTATTCATCCATCCAGATTTCGGCCACTCGCAGAGCATTGCGCTTCAAGAAAATGCTTAGATCCATCGCATAGGGCTTGTGGTATCTCTCTAGATGAGCCACCCGGGAGCAGGGTAAGATCTCAATTTTCCCTCCACACTGCCACACCTGCAAGAGAAGGAACAATCTCCTGCATAGACTGGGCCCTGCGGTCAATGATTGCATGACTTGATGACTCACAAGGAGGCCCCATTTGGGGACCATTTTTTAATGACTCTAAGTTTGGTCTTCCTACCCCAGACTTTTTATTCAAATCGTCCATTCTTAGAGTCTACCAGACTGCTCCCCCTCGGTTGTCAAACAGTCCTTGAACTGAACTCCTACTTCCTTCACAAAGTCCTCCCTGAAAGGACAAAAGAGGCTGCCTCTGCTCCCTTATCACCAAGGAAAGTGGCCAAGTCCTGAGAGGCACCATGCCCTCTCACTAGACTTAACTTCCCATGACCCTTCTCTGTCTCAAGCCAGACACAGGGCAATAGGCAGACAGAAGCTGAGGTGGCTTCTATGATTCTTCCTCTTGGTGCTCACCTTTTACCTAATCCCCTCCCCTTGAGTGTGGCCTCCCTCCTTTTTCTTTCTTTCTTCCTTCCTTCCTTTTTTATTTTTTATTTTTATTTATTTATATACTATACCAGGAATTGAATTCCGGGAGCCACATTGAATTCACTGAGCCACATCCCCAGCTCTTTTTTTTTTTTTTTTTTTTTTTTTTTTTTTTAATTTTGAGACAGGTTCTCACTAAGTTGCTTAGAGCTTCACTAACTTGCTGAGCCTGGCTTTGAACTTGAGATCCCCCTGCCTCAGCCTCCTGAGCTGCTAGGATTATAAGCATGCACCACCACACCCAGCCTTTTTCTGTCTGATAGAACATGGTAGGGGTTACAGAATGTAATTGATTATGTGTATTTGATTACATGACTTAAGACTGTAGCACCCATCTTGTTAGGATATGCTCTCGTTTTCATTGACTTTGAAGAAGCAAGCTGCCATTTTTTGAGCTATCATGTGGGAAGATACAGTTAACAAGAAACTAAGGGTGGCTTCCAACTGGTAGCCAGTGTGAACTCTGAATGCTTCCTTAGTCTGTAAGACTTTAGGAAACCAGATGGAATCATAATCATGTGAGCTTGGAAGCAGATCCTTCTCTAGCCAAGTTTATATGAGAACCCAATCCTCATGCATACCTTGAATGCATTCTTGAAAAGGGCCCAGCTAAGCTGTACCTACAAACCTGATTCCTATAAATTGTGAGGAAAAGAATGCATCTTGCTTAAGACCCTAGATTTGTGATAATCAATTCAGGTACTTCTTGACCAAAAGCTACCATGATGTATGCTCCAGTTCTAAATGTTTTTCTTTACTACCCAGATGAGTACAAACATGCTTATCAGAACATGCATTCTAATATTTAACTCAGAAAATATGATTTTCATTCCCATGGATAATAGAACTACCTACTCATATTGGATTGGTATCAGGTCTCCAGAATCTCCTCTTCATAGTAGCCTAAGTGAGTTGCAGTTTCTGAGAGCTAATTAGCCCATCTGGTAGTGGTTAGCAACCTATTGTGGAGAGTGGTTAATGAGAATGGGAGCACAGTGACTGAGATCGGGGGTCTCTCATGACCTCATGGCTGTGGCGTGTCTGGTGCCTGGGAAAGTTTCTGTTCATGGGCATAGGATGCCTAGCTGCTATGGTAAAGCCCTGCTTGAGGATGCTCTATGAAGGAGTCTTATGAGCTTCAACCTTGATCTAAGGCACATAACTCCCAGGTATAGAGGAACTCTCATGCTAGACAATCACAATGTTTCTCCAGCTCTGCTACTCCTGAGACTTCTTGCTTAACAGTAACTTTAAACAATAGACCTCCTTGAGCGCTACACAAAGATCCTAACATTGCACATTGCAACTATGGAAAAGCTGCATAGATGTTTTAGTTCTATAACTTTTCTGAGTACAAAGAATAATGCTTGCATAGTCTTTAACCTGATAATAAAGCATATATAAATAAAGATTGCTGGTGTCACTCTTTAGATCTGCTTCTCCATCAGAGAGCAGCACTCCACCTGATCCCAGCTTTATCTTCAAAATCTGTGTGAGTCTTTTATTTTCTAATCCCCCATCGCCCCTCCCAGGGATGTGGATTTGGCCATGCAGGATGCCATGACCTACCACACTTGTGCCAAAGAAGACCCAGAGACAAGGCTGGGCACATTGGGCCCTGATGGTTTGATTAACTGACATTCCAAGAGTGTCCACCTGTAGGACATACAGTCAATCAACAAGTACATGAAAAAATTCTCACCATCTCTAGCAGTCAGAGAAATGCAAATCAAAACCACCCTAAGATACCATCTCACTCCAGTAAGATTGGCAGCCATTATGAAGTCAAACAACAACAAGTGCTGGAGAGGATGTGGGGAAAAGGGTACTCTTGTACATTGCTGGTGGGACTGCAAACTGGTGCGGCCAATTTGGAAAGCAGTATGGAGATTCCTGGGAAAGCTGGGAATGGAACCACCATTTGACCCAGCTATTGCCCTTCTTGGACTATTCCCTGAAGACCTTAAAAGAGCGTACTACAGGGATACTGCTACATCGATGTTCATAGCAGCACAATTCACAATTGCTAGACTGTGGAACCAACCCAGATGCCCCAATAGATGAATGGATAAAAAAAAAATGTGGCATTTATACACCATGGAGTATTACGCAGCACTAAAAAAATGACAAAATCATAGAATTTGCAGGGAAATGGATGGCATTAGAGCAGATTATTCTAAGTGAAGCTAGCCAATCCCTAAAAAACAAATGCCAAATGTCTTCTTTGATATAATGAGAGCAAATAAGAACAGAGCAGGGAGGAAGAGCAGGAGGAAAAGATTAACATTAAACAGAGACATGAGGTGGGAGGGAAAGGGAGAGAAAAGGGAAATTGCATGGTAATGGAGGGAGACCCTCATTGTTATACAAAATTACATATAAGAGGTTGTGAGGGGAATGGAAAAAAAAAACAAGGAGAGAAATGAATTATAGAAGATGGGGTAGAGAGAGAAGATGGGAGGGGAGGGGAGGGGAGGGGGATAGTAGAGGATAGGAAAGGCAGCAGAATACAACAGACACTAGTATGGCAATACGTAAACCAGTGGATGTGTAACCGATGTGATTCTGCAATCTGTATACGGGGTAAAAATGGGAGTTCATAACCCACTTGAATCAAAGTGTGAAATATGATATGTCAAGAGCTTTGTAATGTTTTGAACAACCAACAATAAAAATTTTTAAAAAAAGAAATATGCCTCAAAAATAAAAAAAAAAAATTAAAAAAAGAGTGTCCACCTGAGGAGTCAGTTCCACTGTGAGACCTTCATTTCTTAAAATTCCTTTTTTTACTTCTTACTGCACAGATCCTCTTCCTAGCACCCCACACCCCAGGATAGTAAAGTGAAAAAAAAAGGCAGGCTTTGATGCCACACTGATTTGTGCTCAAATCCTGATTCTGGCACTGCACGCCTAGCAGCCAGGCACAAAACACCCATCCTCCATGAGCCACGACTTACTCTTCTGCAAAAAGGGCACACCCACCCTTTGGGTTGTCAGGAGTCATCAACAACATAACAATTCCTTCACTACAGCAGCCTCCAAATTGCCCTGAAACACGTCTTTCCTCCATTATCCTCTTCATCAGTCCCCAAACTAATCATGTAGGGGTTCCATCCAGCTTGCTTTTCTTCCAGCCAAGTATTTAAAAATATAAATACAACTGTATTTCAATTTTCTAGTTGATGGAAGTTTCCAACCCACAGAAATTTAGGGGGAACCCTTAAATTCAAATTAAGGATTGCCATTTATGAAATAATGTTATTGATTATCCTTACCCAACAGTTTTCAAATTTTACCGTCCCAATTTATTCTTACTTGCCAAACTTCATTCATATCTCTCTCTCGCTCTCTCGCTCTCTCGCTCTCACTCTATCCAACCCCCCACACACACAGACTTGAAGCTTCTGCTTATAATAATAATAGGTAGCCTCATGTCGCACACCATCCTAGTACTGTATTACTCTCACCATGCAGGTATTACTGTTAGCCTCATGTCAGTAACTTGCCCACACTTGCCAGTTAATATGACAGAACTGGATTCTGAACTCAGGCAATTCCCATGTTATTCTCTGGCACAGTGCCTGGAATATAGGTTTTCAACCCATACCAGCTGTCCTTTTCTACCCATCATCTCCGTTTACACACACCCACGAGCACCTTCATGGCCATGGCCACTAGAGGTCAGGAAAAAGCACTTCATGAGCTCTAACATTCTCTAATAATCTGTGATTAGAGAAAGAACCTAACAAGTGCTTAGAAGAAAATGCTTAGCACCAATAACCATCAGGGAAATGCAAATCAAAACATAAGGAGACATCACCTCTCCTCACTTAGAATACTTATTATCAAAAAGACAAAGGATTTTTCTGACAGGAATCCAAAAAAGGGAAACTTTACCACACTTGGTAGGATGTAAATTAATAAAGTCCTTAAAGTTTTCTGAAAAAGTTAAAAATAGAACTACTATGTGATCCAACAATCCCACTACTGGGTGTATATCCACAGGAAATGAAATCATGATATCAGAGAACTACCTGCACTTCTGTGTTTATTGTAGCATTGTTCACAATAGCTAAGAAATGGAATTCACCAAGGTGTCCCTTATTGGATGAGTGAATGAAAGAAAATGTGGTACATATACACAATGAAATACTATTCATCTATAAAGAAGGATGAAATCCTGTCAATTGTGGTAATATGAATGGACCTGGAGGACATGATTTTAAATAAAACAAGCAGGTACAGAAGGTCAATAGAAATTTGTGGGGGTGGAGGGGAGATTAACTGTTCGCAGAGGTAACACAGCTTACTCATGTGCAATCTTTAAAAAAGTCATTATCATAGAAGTTCAGAGTAGATTAGTGGTTACAGAAACTGAGTGGAGTAGGGGAGGAAATAGGGAGGTGTTGGTCAATGGGCCCACATTACTGCTGCACAGAAGCCTGAGGTCTGGTGTTCTGTGGCACACTAGGATGCACGTGGCTAAGAGTAAAGCATTACATATCCCAACAACTAGAAAGAGGATTTTGAATGTCCTCACCATAAATGATAAAAGTTTAAGATGACAGAGACTGGAAGATGGCAGAAGAGAGTGAGGCCACATGTCCTCACAACAGAGAAAGGAGGCAGCCAAGGAAAAGCAGAATTGAGAGGTATGACAAAATAAATGCTCTAAGACGCAGTTTTACAAAGTCTGAAACCCGGAGGGACTGGAAGATAGGTCACCAGAGTAGACAGAGTGCCCTAACCCCAAACCAGAAGCTGGGGGCGGTCAACAGAGAGAAAGGGGTGTGCAGAAAAATTCCTCAGCTCAGCCACTTAAAAGCATTTTGAAAGACAGATAAAATTTGAAGAGCCACCATAACAGAAGGGTCCTTAAAATAGCATTAATAGCATAAAACCAAATTGTGAAAAGCAATCAAGCCGAGGTCCACAGCCATCTCATGGAGCCCTCTGCCACAGTGGAGTCACTCCCTTAAATACGCACAGCATCTTCCCATGCCCAGACAGCTGCAAATTAAACCAGGAGGAAGTCCCCTGCACTGGGAACTCTTAAGAATCCAGCCAGAAAGAACTTCTAGAAGGATCACTACTGGAGGTAAATCTCTGAAGCCCTCTGTTCCTCCCGCTCCCTGTAAACAAGCAGACCGGATTGAGCTCCTGAAGCCCTGTGCCAGGGAAGTGCACCTAACCCTGTGCAGCCCCTGTGACCCAGACAAGGGTGGAAAGCTCTGCCCAGTACCCACTCCATCAACTCAGACAGAGTCAGCTACGAAGCAGCTTTGGTTCTAAACAGAGGAAAGCCAATTCACCAAGCGCCAACCACTGACACTTCGGGGAGGCACTGTGGGAAGCCTAAAGACAGTCTCTGGGATTGCAGGGCCCCACCAGAGGGAAGCTGCCTGAATATCAGTGACACTGCGATCAACAGAGTCTACACAGCAGAAAGGGGCTAATCCCAACATTACCTAGTACACAGCCTGACCTGTGATCACAACTGGCAAGTGACAGGATGTTGTTTCCATACTTATGAGACTTTGCATCAGGCTTAGAAAACATCATTCACAACCTGGGACGGTGGGAACTAGAATATAAGTGAATCACCTGAGACTCTTCACTACAGTACCTCAGAGAGTGGTGTCAGCCAGGGAATACATCACACCACAGGACACCACCAAAAATGTACAACCAGAGTTCCTGTGTTCACAGACAGCCACCATGATTTTCACTACTTTAAGAGTATCGCTGTTGAGATACAATCACAGGGACAATCCAAAGCCTGCATCCTTGAATCCTGCACACAATAGAAAAAAAACAAGCCACAACTCTGCACCCCCAGAATGGTCTGCTACAGGCCCTTGAGCTGACAAACTAGAAGCTCCAAGCAGAAGGTACATAGCAACTAGTGAATTGTCTCCTGTACCTCTGCAACTTAGGAGAGATCCACAGCCAAAGATTGATGAATATCTGCTAAATTTCCAAACCCCAATGAAATACAAACCAAGATTCAACAAGAATGTTCTTCACCTTGACCTGGTATACTACAAACAATTCTAATGTCAACTTGGCAAACCAAATACAAAAACACATTAAAATGATGTGCACCATGATCAAGTGGGTTTCATTCCAAGCATGCAAGGTTGGTTCAACATATGGAAATAATAAATGTAGTTTACCACATAAAGAGACTTAAGTACAAGAATCACATGATTATCTCAATAGATGCATAAAAAGCATTTGACAAAGTGCAGCACTCATTTATGTTTAAAAATACTAGAAAAACTAGGGATTGAAGGAACTTACCTTAACATTGTAAAGGCTAGATATTACAAATTCAAGGCCAACATTATCCTAAATGGATAAAAACTGAAAGCATTTCCTCTAAAAAATAGGAACAAGACAAGGATTTCCACTTTTCACCAATACTATTCAACATAGTCCTTGAAACTCTAGCCAGAACAATCAGGCAAGAGAAGGAAATTAAAAGGATATGAACAAGAGAAGAAGAGTTCAAATTTTCTCTTTGCTGATGACATGATCCTATATTTAGAAGATCCCCAAAACTCCACCAGAAGATTTCTAGAACTCATAAATGAATTCAGCAAAGTCGCAGGATATAAGATCAACAACCATAAATCAATCATTTTCTTATACTCCAGTAATGAATCTGCTGAAAAAGAAATTAGAAAAACTATCCCACTCACAATAGCCTCAAAAACTAAAACACTTGAGAATCAATCTAACAAAGGAGTTGAAGGATCTGTACAATGAAAACTACAGAAGAAGAAGGAAATTGAAGAACTTAGAAGACGGAAATATCTCTCATGTTCTCGATAGGCAGAATTAATATTATCAAAATGGCCATACTATCAAAAGCACTATACAGACTCAGTTCCATTCCCCTCAAAATTTCAATGACACTCATAACAGGGAAAAGCAGTTATGAAATTCATTTGGAAAAATAAGAGACCCATAATAGCTAAAGCAATCCTCAGCCAGAAAAGTGAAGCAGGAAGCATCACCATACCATACAGAGCTATAGTAACGAAAACAACATGGTACTGGCACCAAAACCAATGAAGACCAATGGAACAGAATGGAAGACACAGAAACAAACTCACACACAGTTATCTCATACTATACAAAGGTGCCAAAAACTTATGTTGGAGAAAAGATAGCCTTTTTTAACAAATGGGTGCTGTGAAAACTAGAAATCCATATGTAGCAGAATGAAATTTAAACCTTCTCTCTCACCCTGCACAAAACTCAACTCAAAGCGGATCAAAAGAATTAGACCTAGGAATTAGACCAGATACCCTGCAACTGCTAGGAGAAAATGTAGGCCCAATACTCCAACATATCAGCACAGGAACCAAATTTCTCAACAAGACTCCTAAAGTGCAAGAAGCAAAATTAAAAAACAACAACAACAACAACAATAAGTGGAATGGCATCAAATTAAAAAGCTTCTGCACAGCAAAGGGAACAATCAAGAGCATGAAGAGAGAACCAACCGAATGGGAGAAAATCTTTGCCACCTGCTCCTCAGATAGGGTATTAATATCCAGGATACACAAAAAACTCAAAAAACTTTAACACCAAAAACAAATAACCCAATAAATAAATGGGCAAAGGAAATAAACAGACATTTCTCAAAAAGAAAAATTCAAATGATCAACAAATGTATGAAAAAAAATAGTCAACATCTCTAGCAAGTAGGGAAATTTAAATTAATATTACACGGAGATTTCATCTAACTCCAGTCAGAATGGCAATTATTAAGAATACAAGCAATAATAAGTGTGAGGAGAGAGGTACAATCATACATTATTGGTGGGATAATAATGGGACTGCAAGTTAGTACAACCACTCTGGAAAGCAGTATGCAGATTCCTCAAAAAACTAGGAATGGAACCACAGTATGCCCCAAATATGCTGCTCCTTGGCACATATCCAAAAGATTTAAAATCAGCATTCTACAGTGATGAAGCCACATCAATGTTTATAGCAGCACAATTCACAATAGCCAAGCTATAGAGCCAACACAGGTGCCCTTCAACAGATGAATGGATAAAAAAATGTAGTATATAGACCATGGAGTATTTTCATCCATAAAGAAGAAAGGACTTTATGGCATTTTCAAGTAAAAAGAGGGAGCTGGAGACTATCATGCTAAGTGAACTAAGCCAGTGCCAAAAAGCCAAAGTTCAGATGTTTTCTCTGACATGCAGAAGCCAATCCAAAATGGGGAGAGGTGGGGAGGCGTAAAAAAAAAATCAGTGGATTAGACAAAGGGGAATGAAGGGAGGAGGGATGGAACAAAGACAGTGGAATGAGTATGAATTAACTTTCCTAAGCATACATATGGTACACCACAGTGAATCAATCTCACCATCATGTACATCCACAAGACACTAATTTAAAAATTTCTATAAATAAATAACAGAAAAATCAGTAGAGGTTAGGGAACATGGGGAGGGAGGAGAGGAGGGAAGGGGGAAACTGGGGACTGAATTAGAGTAAATTATATTCCATGCTTTTATAATTATGTCAACGTGAATCCTATCACTATGTATAACTTAAAAGAATCAATAAAAAATTTTTTAAAATCTTAAATAAAAATATTTACAATGAAAATATAGTGGATGTGCCAACTACCCTGATGTGATCATTACATAATATATATCTGAATTAAAACATCATATTGGACTCCATGAATATGTATAATTATTATGTATTCATTAATAGATAAAGAATTATTAATAAATAAAATGTATTCATTAAAAAATAAAGACAAAAAAATGAGTTAAAAATGGAACCAAAACAAAAATTAATCACACAATAGGCAAATAAGTTTGATGCAGTGGCGCATGCCTGTAATCCCAGTGACTCTGGAGGCTGAGACAGGAGGATCACAAGTTGGAGGCCAGCCTCAATAATGTAGCAAGACCCTGTTGAAACCAGAGTTTGAGACACAACTCAATTCTCTGCTTTAGTTGAGAGGTGGGACCAGTGTAAGTTGCAGGCCAACTGCAGCCTAGAAAGCCCGTTTTAGTGTTTGCAGCTAATCACAGCAGGGGATGCCTACTGGCAGCAGATCTTGGGGTTACAGCCAACAAAGCTGGATTCTTCTCCACTACTATCAAGTGGTGTGTTGCAGGTCTACATGGTGGATTATCCTCTCTAGTGTTGCAACAGAACCCAGCAGCTCATCCCCCACGCTTTCCCAGATTCTTGTCTCACAAATCCGAAGAATAAAATTTACAGAACAACAGAAAGCAAGAGTGAAAGGAGTAGGATTTATTCAAGTGTGAAGATGAGAAACAACTCTCACAGGGACAAGAGGAGACCCCCATTAGGGGGGTCTCCTGAATGTGCTAGTCAAGGGGTTTGTACAGCACTTAGTACTTGGGTCAATGCTAATGGTCTAAACTTATGCTAATTAGGGTTTGGAAAAGTACCAATATGTTTGGTCAAGATTTATGCTAACCAAAATTTGGAAAAATACCGACTCTATCGGTGAGCCTGCAATCCCATTCAAGTCTGCCCCACTTCCATTTTCCCACCAGGAGATTGAGTTGTTGGATGGTGAATGCTGGGGGGTTCCAGCTGTGGTGTTGTGTGTGGTGGGCATCTTCACAGGGCTGGGGTGACAGGTGGGTTCATCCTGGCTCCCCTTAGCCCTGGCCACACCACAGGCCCAAGCACATGGACTCCATGTGTTTGCAGCCCTTGCTTGCTGCCCACTCTCCAACCTGCCCAGGTAGCCACTTCATGGCTTGGGGACAAGAACTTGGCTTCACTTATCAAACATAAAAATAAAAAATACTAGAAATGTAGTCTAGTGATAAAGCATCCTTAAGTTCAATTCCCAGTACCAAAATAAATAAATAAGTACATAGACAAATAGTCACACACATAGAAACCAAGGAACCCAGATATAAGTGGAATTGTTTTATCCAATAAAAGGAAAGAATGATCCTTCTCTTGATAATAACTATGTTTTCATCAAAATTTATTTTTAAAAGCCAAGTGTTAAAAAGAAATAGGATTTCTTATAGAAACTGAAATGTCAGAGTTCTATATGTGGGGGTGGGAGAATGGAAACAGAGCCAGCATTACAAACAGAAATAATGAGTGTTTCCAGTCTCCAGCCAAATTCATCCATCCAAAGCTTTGGTAGGTAGGAAATACCTGGTCACCATGGAATTGGGGTCATCTTTAGGGCTTTGCTAATTATGTTTGCAATAATTATTTTTCATTTGTATTTTTTGCATTACATTTTAATTGTTCCCTTGAGATCTATTCCTATATCTATAGTTATAGAGAGAATAACTAGGCATGTGACCAACTAGCTGGTCCACATTTCCCAGAGTCCTTTGCATACATGACTAGGTAGCAGCCAATGGAATGAGAGGAAGCAATATATCCAACGTTCAGACACCACCCTCAAAAGAAAGAGCATTCTCTCTTTTTATGTCCTTTCCCTATTGTGCAGAATACAGAGGTGGTGTTGAGTGTGTCAAAATAGAAGGCTCTTGTCCCTGGAGTTGCCACATCAGTCCTAAATTGCTTATGTTTAAAGAGTTATGAGAAAGAGAATTGATTTCTGTCTTATTTAAGTCTTTGTCATTTTGGCCTCCATCACAGAAGCTGAATGACATCTAATTAATATCTTTACAAAACCATTGTAAACTCATTATTACACTTTAATTGCACCATCATTCTTAGGAGGTATGTTATACAAGAATGCTTCTCTTCATTTCATAAACGGGAAAACTGATCAAGACCCCCAAACAAAAATATTAACTTTTTCTGCCAAAGCGATTGTGGATTAAGGTAAGACTCAGACTAGATTCAAAGTTCATTTGCTAACATAAATATGGGATCCTGAGTCAGTCCTAGTTGGGCCTAACATCTGTCTGTGGGTCATCTAATTCAATTAGAAAGAAATTAAAGCTGATGAAACTGAATAAAGTGTAAACAGGAAATTATCTTGTTCCTCCAAATACAGCAATGGACCAGAGACCATTTGGTCTAAGGTACAGAATTTCAGTGGGGAGGAGAGAAAAAAAAAGCCATTTTCTAGAAGTTCAGTCCATAATGATATGGCAAAGCCAGGATTAGAAGCTACATCCAGCATTTTTTTTTTACAATGCCACCCCAACATTCTTCTTCTTATTATTTTTACCACCAACCATTTGTTGAGTTTATAGTATATGTCACTCCCTACTTTAGGTGTTTGACAGAGCAGGTATGACATAGAGACCTTCATGTTGTTCAACAAATCCAAGGGTCAGGACCTTCTAACAAGGCCCTGTAGACTGTACAGAAGAGGTAAAAGGATACTGTGGTAGGACTATACTTATGCACAAAACCTGCTCTAAATAAATTGTGATGTGTTGAATTTATTGGCTTCAACCCTTCGTGCCGCTTTGAGCTTGGCCCTGTGACTTACCTGGAAAGAGCCACATGGTTCCACCTGCCCGCTAGTGTGCCATGAGAACAGCTTTCTTTCCCCACATAGCTGCCATTCCATCAGCTGAGCTACAGAATAAACCTCTGTGGAACACAGTCACCCCCACCCAAGCCAAGCAGAACATGCAGATCTGTGAGAATCAATAATTATTGCTTTAAATCACCAAGTTTGGGATAGTTTGTTATACAGCATTTTTGGCAATAGCTAACAGATGTAATATGAACCTGCATTTGGAATTCCTCTGGTTGTTTGGTTTGCACCTTGAATTCCTTTATAGAGCCCAAAATTCAGGTTGTATATCTGACCTAAATAAGTAGGGAAAGTTTTCAGGAGCTGGCAGGAGGAAACACTGCTGAGGGGTGAAGGTAGGATCACTGCAGACACAGAGAAACTGGGAAGAACTCGTGCTGAACTGAGGATGCCAATGCTGTACCCATTACTGGATATTTCTCTTGGATTATACAACACCTCAGCACAGGCACAGGTCATAATGTCCACTGTTCCACTTGCCCATGCAGAAGCAGGCAGGCTGCCCACTCAACCACTTTCCCTAGTCCCTCTACCTACTCCAGTTTTCTCGGTCTTTGGACTCCTCAAAGTTATTTTATCCAGGAGATGATTGTAAATACCTAGAGTCTTCAGGGGAAAAAAGGGACAATATCTGCTTAACCTTAGCTCTACCCCTTCCCAACTATACCTCCCAGCTTATATAGGCCAATCTAGGTGTAGTTGCACTACACCTAGGTTCTTGCCTGGCTCTCTATGGCGTGGTGATCTGGAAACATAAGAGTGTGTCTACCTCTTAAGCCAATAACATTCAGCCTTGCCTATGATTCCAGAGATCTTGCTACTTTCCTATTGTTTCCATATTATGGTTTCGGATTTTTTATTAGTTCATTACAATTATACATAATAATGGGTTTCATTGTGACATATTCATATATACATCTAACATAATTTGCTCTATTTCATTACCCATTTTCCCTCTCCTCTGCCCTCCCCCAATCATAAGTGTTCCCCCAAAATCATGTTGTGGCTCTTCAGGGAGGTGATAGAACTGTTAAAGGGTGGAGTTGAGTGGGAGGAAATTAGGTCTTTGTGAGTGTGCCCTTGAAAGGGATGGTGGGACCCTGCCACTTTCTCTGTCTTTGCTTCCAGGGTTCCATGAGGTGAGAGATTTTCTCCACCATGTGCTCCATGCCATGACCTGATGTACTACTGCCTTGCCCTAGGCCCAAAGGCAACAGGGTCAAGCAACCATGGACTGAAACTATAAGCCAAAATAAACATGTCCTCCTTTCAAGTTGTTTACCTCAACCATTTTGTCACAGCAATGGAAAGCTGACTAACACATTCCTCTTTGGCATTGTCCCATAAAGAGAAGGGAAATGTACGCACCCTTAGGCTAAGTTCCACGTTCTCTCCTCCATAGACCAGCATCCCACCATCCAGAGCCCCAATCTCTCCCAAAAACAGTCTGTTGGCAGCCATGATGCCCATGATGGAAGGACTCCTGTAGAGCACACAGCAAGAGAGTCACTCATCCCTCTACAAGGAATAGGTCAGGATGGAGGTAAGAGGTGGGAAGCCCAATGATGGTTTTGTCTTCAGAACTCTACCTAAGCCTCCCCTTATCCTGAAGGCTGCCTGAAATCCTCAGACTAGACTAAGTGCATGGAAGTTTCCCCCAGCCACTGTGCTATCAGAACACTTCTCAAATTATATTAAAATTACACTTTCATCTTGATATCCCTGCCTCATAGTTGATAATGCTTGAAGTAGACCAAGTGTTTTCTAAAACATTAAATAATTGGCTTGATTCTTATGTGAAAGCCCTAAATAGCCAAAAATGTCTATGAATTCTCACCTGGAGTCAGCTCATCATGTTTTTCTCCCTCTCTCTTTTTTCCCTTATCCTTCAACCCAGACCCTCCACTCCTCCATTTCACTTCCATTACTAGCACCAAAAAAAAAAAAAAAAAAAACCACACCATTACTAATGCCTTCCCATGTTCTCATCAAGTCCCCTGAGCCTACTCAGACTTACTTCACTGGAGCAGTGACATCATTCAGATCAATCCAGGCTTGTGGCAGTGCATCATACCGGCACCATAGTTCCCAATTAAACCCATGCACTGCCAGTCCATACTTTTCCAGTTGTAAAGTATCAAAACAAATTTTGTCAAACACAGGAGACACAATCACGGTGCGGTCTTCCTGAATCCTAGCCAAGATGGGCTCTGCCCTAGAATAAGAATTTATAATCAGCCCAGCATGGATGTGAGGGCAAGCAGCAAGACTGAGCTAACAAACCTGCTCACACATTGCCCTGACACTGTCTTCTCATTTAGACTGAGCTGGCTGACAGTAGGACTCTCTTGAGTCCAGAGAATTTCTGCAGATTTCAAGGTATCCAGGGCTACTAACTGCTGACCCATGTCAAGAGAAGATTTGAAATTGCTACCTCAATATCACGCCCAGATCATTGTGAACCAGGACTATCAGTATTCTGCCAGAATTTACATAATCTCATAGGTCTCACTGTGTCCAAAATGCTATTTCCTGTGTGACTGTGATTCTCCATGTAATCTTTTTTTTTTTTGGTGGGGGGAGGTAACCAGGGATCGAACTCAAGAATGCATAACCACTGAGCACATCCCCAGACCTTTTTATTTTTTATTTTGAGACGGGGTCTTGTTAAGTTGCTTAGGATCTTGCTAAGTTATGGCTAGCTTTAAACTCATGATCCTCCTGCCTCCAGAGGCATGAGCCACTGCACAGGGCTCTATGTAATCTTTATATCATATACTTTCAGGGCTGGGAAAAGCTATTTGATTTCCATCATAGCTTTCCGTACTTCCTGTCCATTTTTTTTTTCCTTTAACAGAGCATCACATTTTTTAGCCAACCAGAATTCCTGAGTCTTTGGAGCATCCCTTTGTTTGTTTTTTTTCCAAGTTCTTTTTTTTAATTGCTTTTATTTTTTAATTACATAACAGCAGAATGCATCACAACTCTTATTACACATATAGAGCATAATTTTTCATATCTCTGTTTGTATATAAAGTATGTTATACCAATTCGTGTCTTCATACAGGTACTTTGGATAATAATGTCCATCACATTCCACCATCACTAACCCCCTGCCCCCTCCTTTCCCCTCCCACCCCTCTGCCCTATTAGAGTTCATCTATTCCTCCCATGGAGCATCCCTTTGTTTAAAGACTGGTATTGACTTTCCTATTTTTACAATATCCTATCTTGTATTCTGAACATGTGTGATATCTCTAATCTGTCCTTTCTCAGAGGAAAAAAAAAAAAAAAACCTCCTGGAACCTTACCACCCAACGTTCACTTCAATATGAGCATCCAAGATGGCAACCACATCAGCAGTGGCAGCTGCCCAGCCCGTGTTGCGTGCTTGAGCAAGACCTCTTCTCTCACTATGCCGTATCATTTTCAACAATCCAGGATACTTCTGGTTGTAAAGCTTAATCTTCTCATTCAAGGACACCTTTAGTTCTCCTGCCAACCAAACACACACCCACAGAAACACTGAGTGCAATAATCAATGTGGTACAGAAATTTGATACTATTTTATAATAGTGGTTGGATTACCATTGTAGGATAAGCAATTCTTCAACCTTGACCTATACAATAGGTAATGTTTTCCTGCACATAATTATTTTCTTTCTTCTACCCTGAGGTTTAATCTTATTATTCTTAATTTCCTTTACTTCACAATTAAATTGACAAGCCTACTTAGTAGGCACCAGCCACTGTTAGAAGTCCATTTTATACATTGAGAAATTCTTATGAGGATGGTAGGACAGACCTGCTTTATGAAATTGGAGATGGTGATGGACAATTTTGCAGAGACAGCCTGGAACATCTTCTTCACAGCTAAACTCACAGGACTTTCTGAAAAACCCATAAACAACTGAGACTGATTTGTTTTGCATATTCCTTGTTGGCCTGCTGAAGGACTAACTGGGACAGAATGTGTAGACTAATCTTTTGCCAACTTCTTGCTAAAGAGTTTACTCCCCAAATTATGCAAACAAGATTCACTATTCCCAGACTGTTTATAAGTTTTTTCTTCCCTCCCCCTCCTTCCTTTTTATAAAGCCTGTCTGTGCCTTTATTCTTTGACTCAGCCTAACAGCTGCTTTCTTTACATGTATGAAAACAACTTGCATGCAAATCACTAAGCCATGTGGAAAACACCTAACCAAATGTCTCTGAGGTATTGACTGATGTTAACTCACTTAATTCTCAAAGAATTCTATAAGATAGGCACTAGATTACAGATTAAGGAAATGAGAAAAAGAAAGGGTCACACTTCCAGTAAGTGGCATGCCTTGGCTATGAACCCATGCTTTCTTTAACCACCACGTCACACCATCTCAAGGACTGGGGGTACCTGGTGGAGTTTATCAAATCCTCTCCCCATCTCCTCTCCCCCACAACCCAGGAATGAGATTATTGCTGGTTCTTTTCTCAAAAGATGAGTATTCTTATGAGGCCAGGCATGGGCAGGACATGGAATCAATATATACCTGAATATGACACTAAAATTTGTCGCATTTTAGAACTCTCCCAGTTACACTCAAAAGTAATTGATTGAATTATTGAAGGTGTAAAAAGAGAGCCAATGAGTCTAAGTCCACACCTGGAGGTATCCTTCCACAGGTGTGTCTTGCCTTATCAATTAAGATGGGACTTCTTGGAATCTCTTACAGCTTCTTCTGTGGGTGTCAAACTCTAGTTGGATCACTGTCTGATTCCATGCCACTTCCTATTTGGGGACGGTTTCTTCAACTTGGAAATAGCAAGTAATCTATCAAGACCTTTCCAACTCCAAAACTCTAATGAGCCACAGATTCTGAGTCACCCTCTCAGAAGAGCAAATTTGAAATGAGTAGCTAAGTATCACCCCCCAGGCCATTGTGAACCAAGATGATCAGATTCTTCCAGAATTTACGTGATCTTTTGGGTATTCCAGTTTCCAAAATGGTATCTTTTTCCTGCATGATTCTCCACATTCTCTATATAATAATCTTTATATAGTGCATATAGTCCAGCATGGGAATTGAAGATTTATTCCAGGGTGCTTTTGGCTTCTGTGTCTTTGCTCATACCATTCTTTTCTCTGACTACCTATCCCCTCCTCATCCTAGCCCCTGAGTCATTCTCACTTTCTCTGCATTTTCAAAACCTAACAAGTTTTCTGCTGGGAGCCATTAGCCAAGTAGGTATGACAATTTCCTTGCCAGCGTACCCCATGTTGCAGTGACATTGAATGTAGGTGACCTTGCTCAAGGACCAGGGCGGATTAGGGTGTTCCTGGTTTAGGATAATTGGGTTTAGGGCGTTCCAGTTTAGGGCGTTCCAGGTTTAAGATTATTCCTGCTAGGAATAGGGCGTGTCCTGCTGCCTGAGTTCCCCTTGAGTTCTCACGGGATTCAGACAGTATTTTTTGGGAGATAGAAGCCCAGTGGAGGTGGATTTGGGCAGAGAACATGGATTTCCCCAGAACGTGATTGTAGACGGCTGGTGTGAGTTCGGGAATAAAGAGTTGCTGTTTGAATCTACAAGCTGTGTGGTGGCTCGTGATTGTGTGCCCAGCCAGACTGCGGCATTTGTGCCCAGCCAGACTGCGGCAGTTTTCAAATCCCAGTGTAAGCCCCACTCCTCAAGGAAGCCTCCCTCATCTCCCTCTCTGGGCTTCCTCATACTGACTGATAGTTCACTTAATTTGACAGCATTCTTTATACATTGAGGTACCCTTCCACAGATGTGCCTTTCCTGGCCAATTAAGATGGAAACATCTTGAAATTTCTGACAGCTTCTTCCACACATAGTGCTTAGCACATGGTAGAAACACAATAGCTGTTGATTGGAGAATTTGTCTAAAATTTGGAGAAAATTTAGGATTGTGCCTACATTGATATAATTTCCAAAAACTCTTAGATTAGCTCTGATGACACTGAAGGCATTTGATTGATGCAAATAAAGTTCCACATCTAGAGGAAGGAAGGAAGGAAGGAAGGAAGGAAGGAAGGAAGGAAGGAAGGAAGGAAGGAAGGAAGGAAGGAAGAAACTTCTAATGGAAGGAAGGAAGGAAGGAAGGAAGGAAGGAAGGAAGAAACTTCTAATACAGTGAGCCTGTTCTGAGCACTTTACATATATTATTTAGTCCCCCACATGGTCCTAGAAGGTAGACACCATTTATTTCCCTAATGTTACAGATGTGGAAACTGAGGTGTGAAGTACTTTAGTGACTTGTTTCCAAATTCACATGGATAATAAATTTCCCTGTAGCATGCACAGTAGAGACTTCCTATTATTTTCCTCAGCAGATTTCTAGGATATGCTCACTGAATGTCAGTATAGCTGGTATTTCCATGGTTAATGAGAAGTTAACTCCTGCTTCATTGACCAGTCAAGGAATGACTAATAGCTCCTCTTTCTGTGCCATTTCAAACAAATTATCCTTATGAAAAACAAAAATGGTTCCAAGCCCAAGTCTAGAAGGATAGATTATTATGGTAATGCATCTTAGAACATTGGGACCTTTGTTTGACTTGTCTTTAAATGTGTCTGCCCTATGTTGATAATAGTTTATAATCCATTTTATTGTTTCATAGGAAAAAGTCTTGAATGAAGTCTTAGCCATGGAGCATGGAATTATGTAACCATTATAGGGTTCTTTCCCCACCAAAAAAATAAATAAATAAAGTTTTAGTGATCTAGCTTAATGCTTGCATTTGCCCCATGACGAAGCAGAGTCCCAGAGGTAAAAGGTCTTAGCTGAAATCGTCTCAGGCTGCAAAAGATTTCAGCTGTCTTCAGCTATCATAGGCAAATAACTGATGATCCTACTTCTCGTTAGAAAGTCAGGTGAACAACTTGGTATCAGGCTTCACATCTGGAAATGAATGAAACCAGTCATGCTGTTTTCTTTGGTTTTCAGTGGAATTTTGCTCTAGAAAATATACCTTTTTATATCTTATTTAGTTACATTGAAATGACAAGAGGGGAAGGCATATAACAGAAGAAAATAAATATTTTTCAGTGTCTGGAAACCCAAAAGAGAAAGTTTTAAGTTGTCATTTTGTGTGTGTCTCCCCTCAGGGAAATCTTGAAGCAACAATAACCCGCCTGTACTTAAAGATGCCCAGGAAAGAGCCAAATCCTTCCTATAAAGGGCCCCTACTACATAGCCTACACAGTTAAATCCATCCTTATCACTCGCCCAATCTCTGGCTTTACAACTTAATTCTAGTTAGTTTTATTTGGTGCCCAAAATTAATAAAACTAGAGCTAACTGGACATAATCAATGTATTGTATCAGTGAAGATAGTGGTTAGAACAAGGGCTCTGAACTCAAGTTTATGGTCAAAACTTAATTCTATCACCAGCTATTCGATGTTCAGCAAGCTCTTTGATTAGTCATAATTTTTTACATCCATGTAAATGGTAAAAATACAAAAGTGGAACCTTCTTCATATTGTTATTATCATGATTAAAACTGTTAACACACATAAAGTGTTTGGAACAAATAATGTTAGCTGCTCTGATTATCTCATTTAATTCTCACTCTAATTCATGATGTTATTTTTTTTATTATTATCAACATCCATGTTTCCATGTAAGGAAACCAGGGCGTGGAGAAGTTCAGGTACCTGAGGACATAGTGCTCAGAAGGAAGGAGCAGGGACTATGAATTTAGAAGCAAGGATTCAGCAAGATTCACTATCCGCCACTTCCCCACACGTCCTCCTTGACTGAGCTAGACCTCAGGAGATTCATCCTGTGAGCAAGAATCGTTGCCACTGCGGAGAGTTTCAGCACTCAATGCTCTTTTACTCCAGACTTCATCACCAATAGATATTGGGTTGATATCTTTAAGGTAGCTCTGAATCCCTTCCTGGTGTCTGAGGTCTTTTTGAGACCCCCACCCTCCTCACATCATCAAGTCCCCCTCATGGTGCACAGAAAGGGCACAGATGGCTTTGGAGTCACACAGTCCCAGGATGGACCCCAGTTCCACACTGACTTTCCATGCAATTTGGGCATACTATGTGATCTTTCTGTGTCTTAGTGGTATCATCTATGCAACTGAGAAAATGATCTTCTCTTGGCTTTATGAAAATTAAACATGGTAGCCCAAATAGCTCCTCAATAAATTTTCCTTTTCTTTTCCCTACATGAGAAGCCCAAGGTATCCCAAACCTTAAGCTACAACCCCTTTCCAGCCAAGCACAGATGACAAATGGTAATTCTTATGATTATTCCTTGCTCAAGTTGCTCACCATTTGAGCTGAAATCATCCACCAAGATGATCTCTTTCAGCAATCGAGGTGGGGTCCGGCTGATGACACTGGTGATGGCCCGTTGTATAATGGACAGAGATTCATCCATGAATATGAGGATGACACCAAGGGATGGGAGTAGGGAAGGGTATGACTTCTGAACACACCTATAAGAAACCATTTTGATAACCATGTTATTGATACTCAATTTTCCCTTTTACTACATATGATTTTTATATCAACCCATCAAACCCCCAACTCATTAGAGAGGGAAACAATTGTTTATCACATTAGCAAGGAGATTTTATATTTATTTATCCAAAATTATTCTGTGTGTGTGTGTGTGTGTGTGTTACTGGGGATTGAACCTCTAGCCCTGAGCTGTGTTCCAGCCCTGTTCATTTTTGTTTTGTTTTGTTTTTGTGGTGCTAGGGATTGAACCCATGGCCTTGTGCATGTGAGGCAACACTCTACCAGCTGAGCTATATCCCCAGCCCTCGTTCATTTTTTATTTTGAGATGGCCCAATACTTTTTAAATCAGTCTTCAGTCGACATTTCTACTCGAATACTCAATATGTCCCCAAAGGAATTCCCATTCCTCTCCCATGCCCAAGTAAGCTTCCATGTCAGCAGCCTTCTTTCTGTCATTGTCACTATCCTTTCCCCATGTTTTCAGACCTCTAATCACCTTTAACACAACCCTCTACTTCTTCACTATAGATAGGAGGCAAACTTTCCAGAGAACTGTGCTTAATCCCTTTTTAAGTTATACACCACATTTATGCCTACCATATGCTAGACACTAGTTTACCCTTATTTTTATAGCTTTATTGAAGTGTGACTGATACACTGAAAACATCACACATTTAATGCATACAAATTTGATGGGTTTGGAAAGATGCATGTACCTATGATACCATCAAATCCCCTTCATGGTGCATGGAAAGGGCACAGATGGCTTTGGAGTCACACAGTCCCGGGACTGACCCCAGCTCCATGCTGACTAAACATTTCCACCACAAAAATTTCCTTGTATTCCTGTGCTTTGTGTGCATATCTAAGAACACAATATAAAATCTATCCTCTTGACAAATATTTAAGTATATAAAGCTGTATTATAAACTATAGGCACCATGTTGTACAGCAGGTGTCTAGCATTTACTCATCTTGTATAAATGTAATTTTGTACCCATTGAGCAAGTCCTTGTTTTTAAACACAACTGTTGAGATATAATTTACAAACAATAAAATTCACACATTTAAAAGTGAATCATCCAATGCTTTTTGTAATAGTCACAAAGTTGAATAACTGTCAGCACTACCTGATTTTAAAATATTTTCATCACATAAAAAGAAACCCTGTAACATTAACAATCACTCTCCATTTCTCCCCAACCCATTCTACCTCTGTCCCCTCAGCCATAGGCATCCATGAATCTCACTTCTATTTCTACAAAATTACCTATTCTGTACCTTTCATGTAAGTATAATTGCCTAACATATGGTCTTTTGTGTCTAGCTTATTTTCACAGCTTACAGTGTTGTAATAGGTATCGGTACTTCATTCCTATTATTGTCAAATAATATTCCATTGTATAAATATGTCACATACTGTTTATCCATTTACCAATAAATGGACATTTCAGATATTTCCACTTTGGGGCTATTATGAATAATGATGCTCTATGAACATTCTTGAACACGTGTTTGTATTTGTGCATGTTTTCATTTCTGATACAAAGACATGACAGTGTGCCTGATTACAATGTTTCTTTTGGTGACAGACCACATATACCACAGTGTTTCCATAAGATTAAATTGCCAGAATCAACAAATGGGACTTACTTAAACTGAAAAGTTTTTTTCTCAGCAAGAGAAATAATAAGAGAGGTAAATAGGGAGCCTACATCATGGGAACAAATTTTTACTCCTCACACTTCAGATAGAGCCCTAATATCCAGAGTACACAAAGAACTCAAAAAATTAGACAANAAGATTAACATTAAACAGAGACATGAGGTGGGAGGCAAAGAGAGAGAAAAGGGAAATTGCATGGTAATGGAGGGAGACCCTCATTGTTATACAAAATTACATATAAGAGGTTGTGAGGGGAATGGGAAAATAAACAAGGAGAGAAATGAATTACAATAGATGGGGTAGAGAGAGAAGATGGAAGGGGAGGGGAGGGGGGATAGTAGAGGATAGGAAAGGCAGCAGAATACAACAGTTACTAATAGGGCATTATGTAAAAATGTGGATGTGTAACCGATGTGATTCTGCAATCTGTATTTGGGGTAAAATTGGGAGTTCATAACCAACTTGAATCTAATGCATGAAATATGATATGTCAAGAGCTTTGGAATGTTTTGAACAACCAATAAAAAAAAAGAAAGAAAAAAAAAAGGTTAAATTGCCAAGTGACATCATAGCTGTTTTTGTTTCTGCAAGTATACTGTATGATGTTCACACAGTGATGGGGTCACTTGACCAGGCATTTCTCAGAACTTACCCACCATTCAGTGATGCATATTGTAGTCAAAGTCCCAAAAGAAAAGTGAGAAAGTTGAGGAGCGGTTAAATATGGAGATTTTAAAAACATATTTTGAAGAAATAATGACCAAAGCATCATTACGCAGCACATGACCTTATTTTATTTTTAATCCTGGCATCCTCGGAGATGCCCCTGGGTCACAGTAGCTTATGGTTCAAACAGTGTGCAGAGGTTGGGCTTATGTCCCTAGTGCTATTGAAGTTTCAGCTGTTTGTCAATGGATCTGTATGCAGGTTGATAAATGGTTAAAAGTCTTTCCTTTTTCTTACTCTGGTTCCTGGGTGGGTTTGGCCCAGTGCTTGCACAAAACCTTGTAGATCACCCAGGGATGGGTGTGATCCCAGGACAGCTATGATTGGCTGTCTCTTTCCATGGTGTTGTCTGTTAAATTTCTGCATGTTCCCCCATCTTACTACTCATATTGTGGGGCTATGAGTGTCCTCCTAAATGTTCTCCACCAAGAATTTCATTGGTTCAGACAACACCATTAGGCATGGACTTCTTCATGCTGTGTTCTGAATAAGGTCAATCCCTTAAACTGGGCTAGGAGGTTTTCACCCTCCCTTTCCTTCTACGCAGGGGCAGCAGTGCACAGAGCTGGGGTGGGAACAGGATCTCACTTCTGGAATGACACCCTGCTCTGCAGGAAGACACTGAGGAGGGGGAGTTTGGGAGTTTGGGAGTGGAGGCAGCAGCCCCTGGATTTCTTAGCCTTTCCATTCTAGTGTGGAACATCCACTGTGCAAACAAGTTGGGGAAGAAGAAAACAGAACCCAGCATTCTTGGCCAGACTCAGCAACAGCTGAAATTCTACCTTAGGAGTAGGAAGTAGGGCAAGGTGGAGGGGAGGAGTCACAGTTGACTCCACTAGGAACAGAATTTTTGCATCCCAAGAATGGGGAAGATGTGAAATATGGTTGGCCTGCCCTTCCCAGCGTGAAACCACTGCCCTGAGCTGGGAGCTGCAGGGGAAAGGAGCCCTCTATCTCTTGACCATACCCACTCAGAGCAGAGAAATTTAGGTAGAGTTTCTCAAAGCTAGAACTGGGGGTGGTGTGGAGGGAGCAAGTGGGGGGCAAGGGGGTCATTCATATGCCACAGATTCCCACTGATCTTAATGATACATTCCTATGAGAATGTTTCTGCATTTGCTCTGTGCCCTCAAGAAAAATTCTGAAAACACTGAGTGATTCTTTTTTATAATTTTCTCCAGTTGGATGGTTGTTTTAGTAGGGAGGAAAGATGCTGCACTCAACATTCTGCCATTCTGGAAGGAAGCCTCAATCCTTACTTTTATTTAAAGTAGTTGCCAATATTCTTGTTTTAAATCCAGATTTCTGGCGTCTCTGACAAGCAGACATTTGTCTCACTGAAACCTCCTTCCCAGAGGATAACACCTCCTCTGATCAGAGTCAAGAGTTGTTAGAAATGCTCACAGCACATTCTCCCTGGTCACCTCAGGCCCCACCCAAACCTCTCTTTGCATCATGGATGTCTGTCGGTATTTAGTTGCAGCCCCTGAGATTTCAGTGCATTTTAAGCCCACACCACAGGCAGCTGGATGAATGCACAGAGTATTAAAAGCACACATATTATTTGAAGAGCTGTGCTGCTCAGTAGTCATGGCCAGAGGTGGGACTGCACACACCAGCAGGGAACAGGCCACAAAGGCTAACAAGATTGGACTGTATCCTAGAGGTACTCATGGAATTTAAACAAAGAATGGGTATGATCGAATTAATGTTGTTAATAAGTTCTTTCAGCCACCATGAACACAGCAGTTTGGATCTTAAATGTCTCACAAAGGCCCATGTGTTAAAGGCTTGATCTCTGTGTCACTATTGGGAGGTGGTAGAACCTGTAAAAAGTGGGAAATGATAGAAGTTCTTCAGAGCATTGGGGGACAAGATTCAAAGCAGAGGGACCACAGTGCCTTCCTCTTCCTTCCTTTCACTTCCCAGCCAGGAAGTGAGCAGCTCTGCTCCATCTGTGCTCCCACCATGATGTGCTGCCTCCCCACAGGCGCCAAAGCAACAGAATCCACCAACCATGGACTGGATCTCCAAAGCTGTGAGTCAAAATAAACTTTTTACCTTTGTAAATTGATTTCTCTGGTATCTGTTCCTACTGACAGAAAGCTGACTATAGCAGAAAGCAATTAGCCACAGGGGGTTTCCATAATACAAGTGGAGGATCTTTCTCCTAAGATCCTCCCTGAAGAAAGAAAGGAGTGAAAATAGTTTCTTTCTCAAACTCTAAGGTGCACACACACACCACCTGGGGATCTTGCTAAAATTCTGGTTCAGCAGGTCTGGGTGGAGCCTGATATCCAGAGTTTTCATCAGGCTCCCAGGTTATAACAATGCTGTAAGACTGGAATTCCTCCAAGTCAGCTCTGTCATTTTCTATAGGCATATTCTCTTGTACCTCCCTTTCCTTATCTGTAAAATGGTAGTAGCAGTAATAATAATAATGCTCATATCACAATATTATGAGATTCAAATGTGGTCATGTGCATAAATTGCTTGTAAAGAAGTTCAATAAATGTTAGTTGTTATTCTTGCTACTTTGGTAGTTCTTGTTATTTTTGTAATTATCCCTTGGACAACAGCATCCTTTACTAAGCCAGGAGAAATAAGAGGAGAAATAGAAACCGACACATTTAGAAATTGGCCACATTGAGTGTGGGGGTGCCTCTGAGTCACATCATGGATTTTCTAGCAGGTCATTGTATATATTGTTCCAGGATCTCAGCAGAACAGTTTGAATTAGAGATGTGTAGATTTAGGAGGCATCACCACGAAGGTGTTGGTTGAATTCCCCATTGGGTAAAATCACCTGAGTTATAAACAGGAAGGAGCCTCATGTTAAAGCCTGAAGCTCATCAATATTTAAAGCACAGGTAGAAGAACCTGACAGAGAACTTTAAATTCTTTAAAGCACAGTGGCAGTTCTCAATGTCAGGAACAGAATGGTTATATAATAAATGTGTATGTAACTGAGAGTAAGAATAGGTAATTATGTTAAATTGAAGGCTGATTAAAACTCAATTCCACTTCTCTTCCCTCTAATTCACATAATTGCATCATCAAACTTTTAGATTTTCTTTTTCTCCACAATGCCTCCCATGCTTCTTTTTGAATTTTTTCATGGAAATATTCTAAATGCTTTCACAACACTTTTCTTATCCACACCCCCACCTTCTCTTCCCCACTTTATATCAAGAAAGGCAGAAAATAAGGTTCCTACCATTCCAAAAACCATGGTTTCCCCCTCTGTGCTTCCCTAGCAGCTGATCTGGAATGTACCGCAGTATTCTTCCAATGGAATTTTGTGTCCCAGTGTTCTATGTCTGTGCTGCACTTTGTGACAACCAGCCTCATGTGGCTGTTTAATATGATTAACGTAAACAATAAACTAAAAATTGAATTTATGTTCATCAGCTTAAATTTTAATAACCAGACTACATTAGATGATGCTGCAACAAATATTTTTTAAATAATTGTTGATTGAAGGACATCTAGAGGAACCAATCTTTAGCAACTCCTCCCAATATAGTCATGGTTGTGATAACACACACAGACAAGCACCTGTCTATGTGTGTTATCACAGAAATAATAAGGTAAGCTCTAAGTGTTAGTGGTAGAAAGATAAATTTAAAGCATATCAGAATTTCACCCAAAACTACTGTGGTATAGAACAGAAAAACTGATTTGTGCACAAGCAAACAGGTTTTCACCCTTACACAGGGATTTCCTCAGGCAAATTACACCAGCCCCACAGCCAGCTCTGTAGGCAATGCAGCCTATACAGTCACACACAGAAACCACACTTAGAGGGTCTCCTCACTTGATTTAATGCTTTACCATCATCATTTGAAATTTTTATTTTAATTATTTATTTACTTTGGTACTGGGGATTGAGCCCAGAGATGCTTTATTACTGAGCTACATCCCCAGTCTTTTTACTTTTACTATTCTAAGTTGCTTAGGACCTCGCTAAATTGCTGAGGCTGGCCTTAAACTTATTCTCCTGCCTCAGTCTCCTGAGTAATTTCTATGACAGGCATGTACCACTGCATCCAGAAGAATTCTTAATTATTTTTTAAACAAAAGGATTTTGCAATTGTATTGTACTCTGGGCCCTGTGAATTATGTAGCTGGTCCTGTCCACAGCATTTTGGTAGACTCTCTCCAACAGTTTGTTGGTGTTAATATCTACCCAAACTCAATAAAGTCACAGACCAATTCCACACAACAGTCTCTCAAGCAGCTTTTATCATCTCTGGAAGGTAAAGAGGACATGACCACATAAGAACTGTGACATCTTTCTAGTATCAGACAGCTATTTAGAAAACTGCCAAAACCTAGCAACTACAGTCACTTTGTCATGTCTTTTGGCAGGAAGTTAGACTAAAGGGCACATCTATACTAAATTTAAGATGTAATGATAACTCTCATTTATTACTAAGTTACGACTTTCTCAAAGAAAGTCATTGATGCTGGGCACACACCTGTAATCCCAGCAGCTTGGGAGGCTGAGGCAGGAAGATCACAGTTTGAAGTCAGCCTCAGCAAATGAGCAAGGCCATAAGCAACTTAATAAGACCCTGTCTTAAAGTAAAAAACTAAAAAGTGCTGAGGATGTAGCTCAATCTGGTAAAGTACCTCCAGTTCAATTCTCAGTACCTTTCTACCAGAAAAAGGAAATCAGTGGAGTGGCCTTGCCTATAGTTCTCAAACCATACAGGTTTCTACGATGCTTTAATTCTGAAATTCTTAGGCATCTGAGTTACATATTTTTTAATGAATAACAGGAAAGAAGATTATTCAATTGGTTTATAAGTATCCAGTATAATTCAAATGATATTCAGGTACAGAATATTTCATTCATAAATATTTTTCAGCCACAGTAATACTTTCTGACAAGCAGTTTCATGAGTTAATTCCTATGGAATTAAACCTGAATTCTCCAAAATTAAATTTGGATAAGACAGCTTCAATCACCAATAGCTCCCAACATATCATTCTCATACCTAAAGCCCAAAATTATGCAATGGACTCAAGAGAAAATTTGTCAGGTTCTACTTGATTCCCATCTCACAAGGAGCAAATAGTAAAATATGTGCTACCTTCTCCTCCTTCCTTGCTCATGTCAGACATTGCTAATAGATCATAGCACTCATGCACTTGACCCTATGGACTCAAAAGTTTTCTCAACATAATAATACTTCAGGTAATCACTATCAGTCATTAAGAGTTATCATGAACAAATAAAACTTTTTTTTTTATCATCCTTTCACAAGCTAATAAGACAGAAAGGTTTCTCTAAATATGTTAACTGCAGAACATCCCAGGTAAGGTAATCTACCCCAGACAAAGTTCATCTTGAAATAAGGAGGCCTTAGTGGAGAAGTAGCTTCCCCACTCGCCCTCTAAGGCTCACCTTTGCCTTCTCATTCAGAGAAACAGGATTCTAGGAAATCTCTTCCTGGTGATATGGTGGAAAATACCAATTCATCATCTGTCAGGCCATGGTTTGGGCCTCTGCCATGCAAAACATGGGTTAAAGATCAGCTCTCTGTTTGGTGGTTTTTTTTTTTTGTTTAGAACCTCTATCTCCCTGTTGAGGTGATCTTTTGCTTCTTGGATTTGTTTATGTAGCTCCTTGTTGAAGTGATCTTTCACTGCTTGTATTTGCTCTCTTATATCTTCCTTGAGTGCACAGAACATTTTAATCGTGTATATCCTGAACTCTTTCTCGTCATTTCTTCTGCAGTGGTGTCTTGATTTGTTTGTGGCACTTTCTTCCCTTGTCTTTTCATGTTGCTCATGTGTCTTCCTTTCCAGCTCTGTGGGTCTGGTGTGTTATTACTCTATAGGTTTGTAGGGCTCTTGTAGGGTTCCAAGATCCCTCCTTTATGGGGAAGGACAATATTAACTGATCCCAATATCCACAATATATCACCTATGAACAATTTGTTGTTATTAAGACATTTACAATTTAGTCTCAATGTACAGAAATGTTGGATTCAATTATTTTCTAAAATATAATCAGTAGTTTCGTAAAAAGGTTTACAGTTTCTGACGGTGGACAATGAAATGGGGGTGGGGAGTAGGACAATATGCTGAAGGGGGAAAGATGTAAGGGTATAAAGTTAGTATATCTTGGGAAATGTGAAAGAGAAATCTAATGAAGAGGGTTAGTAGCAAGAAAATAGACAGGAGGTAATTTTGGGTAGACAAGTATGTAGGAGGACAGTAGAGAACATAAAACAAACACACATATGTATTTAGAAAAATACAGGATGTAAAAATAGTAAAATTTGGAGGGGGAAAGAAAAATGAAAGAAGGAAAAAAGGGGCATATACAACACCTTTAAATTATTATTATTCAGATGACTCAGTCCTCAAAATCCTATTTCATACAAAGTTCTTGGTTTCACATATGTGGGTATGTGAGGGCTGGAGGATAGAGGGGTAGAAGAGAAAGAGGAAAAAATATATAACTCGAAAGAAGAAACCAGGGTTGTTGCTAGTTTTAGAGATCCGTTTTTTGTTGTTGTTGTTGTTGGTTGGTTGTTTGGTTTCTGTTTCTCATCCAATAGGTGAGAAGAGAAACAGAAAAGCTGTTTTAAGCTGGTATCTCTGCCCTCAGGATGGTGTAGGTAACCAGGGTGAGAGGATTGATCCCGGTATAGGGTGTCTGGAAGCAGAGAGTGCCACCTGTCAGTCTCTGCACTTCACGGGTCTCTTTTTGGGACCACTCGTCTAACTTGAGCACCCAGTATTGTCTCCCTCTCTTGCCTGAAGATTTCTGTGTTAGGCTCCAAACTTTAGTTCCATCCCCTGTCAATTAGCAGTTATCACCTGTGGGACCTCTCATAGCCAGGCTCACACCAGGTGAGCAGCGCCCTGGTCGCACTGCACACCTGCCCAACTGGGAGCTGTTTTTGTGTTGAGTGGTCACTGTACTGAGGTCGCCGCTGGGGTGGGGGTGGGGGAAGAGTTTGATACCTGGTACCTGGCCAGATGGAGATCCGATCTGAGAGCTGAGAGCTGCCCCCACCAAATATGGTGAGAAAGGTTACCCAAGATGGAGTCGGTCTGCTTCCAGAACCGGGGTGTCTGGTAGGGTGGGGGAGCCAGGTGATGGCCTTGTGCTGTGGGTAGGTAGTCCCCGAGTGACCTGCATGGGAGCGGGGCACAGTCTGGAGTTCTGCAGAGGTGCTGGATCGGTGATTCTGGTAAGCTGCTTGAGAGCCGTGGGTGAGCTACAACTGCGGGCTTTGGGTTTCCGGTGCTGGGGGTCCGGAGTCCTGCTCCAATGCTAAGGCTCTGAGCCCTGGGCAGGGGGCCACAGCACTGATGATTTCTGAGGAAATTAGCTATATAGGGGTCCTCTTACACTCTCTGAGATGCATTATTCCGACTAGGTGAGACCTGGATCATGGAGCAACACAGGGTGCTGCCTGCCTCTGGCCTCCCATCTTGGAATCCTTAAGATCAGCTCTCAAATGAGAACTATTTGGATAGATGATTGACAATATAAAGAGAAAGAAATTTTTAAATTGCTCACAATTCATTGTTTATTTACTATCTCCCCAGTACGGTGCTACAAGACTCTATCACTTAGAAGCCACGACTTATGACTTCATAACCCCTAAAGAAATACTAATAATACTTATAAACTTCCAAGACACATTCAGGAAGCTCAATGAACTCCAAGTAGGGTACATGAAGAGATACCCACCAGGATATATCATAATCCTAATGCTGGAAACCAAAGATAAACAGAAAAACTTGAAAGAAGCAAAAGAAAAATGACATCACATACAAGAGAACCCCAATAAGGATAGTTGGCATCTTATAAAAATCAATGGAGGCCAGAAGGCAGAGGGATGACATTTTTAAGATACCAAATAAAAGTGTTAAACAAGCATATTTTATCTTATATATTTCAAATATGGAGGCAAAATAAAGATGCTGGAAAATTAACAAATGCTGAGATAGTTTGTTGCCACCCTGCAAGAAATACTAAGTTCTTTAAGCTGAAAGCAAGTCATCCAGGATAGTAATTCAAATGCACACGCTCGCGCTCGCACACGCACACACACACACACACACAGCAAAAGAAATACCGGCAAAAGTAATTATGGAATTATTAAAGAAATAGTATAAATTTCTTTTAATGGGTAATTTAAAAGAAATTGTATAAAACAATGTGGGGATATATATATATATATATATCTCCATACATACATAAATTTTATATATACTTATTTATACACATATACTCCTATTGTTGGGTCCGTAACACAGAGAAATACAATGTATTTGACAATAAGAGCACAAGGAAGGTGGGTGGAAGTAGAGCTATGTCAAAGTAAGAAAATGACACCAGATAATAAATTGATCCAAAGGAACCAATATGCAGAATCAGACACAATAAAAAGAAAGTAAATACAACAAAGTCTGCAATTCATACTTTCTTTCATTTTTTTCATCTCTTTAATTAGAAAAATATATATATCATTATAACAGTATGGGGGCATTTGTACCATGCTTATATGTAATATGTGTTAGAAAAACAGCAAAAAAAAAAAGAAGAGTAATAGAGCAACATAGAAATGGCCTCTCTATATCTCAGTAAAATTAAGTATAAATCTAAGACAATTCTGATCAGTTAAGATGTATGTGATAAGCCCTATAGAAACCACTAAGAAAATAACTAAAAATAGTGGAAATCAGGGAAATGATTTTACTGTGATATTAGAAAGCACTTGTTTAATGAAAAAAGATAAGCAGTAAAGGAGGAATGATAGGAAAAGACAAAAATATTTAGAAAAAGGAAATAAAATGGCAGGCATATCAATAAAAACATGAATGAGGTGACCCAGTCAAAAAAAGTCGAAACCACCATGTTGTTGTTTTAAAAAGTCCAACTACATACAGTTACAGGAAATATTGAAAGCTACAAAGAGGTTGAAATGAAAGGAGAGAAAATGACGTGCCCCACAAACAGCAAGCATAGGAAGCTGGCATGGCTACACTAACATCAGACAAAATAGATGTTAAAACAAAAATGCTACTAGTGATACCAGGGGGACTTTCTGGTGGCAAACTGATGAATCCATAAATAAGATGAAACAATTATAAATATATTATCTAACAACAGAATCCCAAGACACACGAAATGAAAACTGACATAAATGAAGGGATAGACAATTCAATAATGATAGCTGGGGATTCAGTACTCCCCTTGCAACTGTGCGCAGAATAACCAGACAGAAGAGAACAAGGAAATGGAAGACTGAAGCACTATCACCAGTTAAAGTGACCTGACTGACAACTACATAATGCTCCACCCAACAAGAGTAAATACACATTCCTCTCAAAACCACAGAAATGACATTCTTGGGGACAGACCATATGCTATCATAAAAGAGTCCTCAGTAAATTTAAAAGGATTGAATTCACACGAAATGTGATTCTCTGATCACAATGGAATTTAAACACATTCTTAAAGAATTAATGGGCCAACGAAGAAATCACAAGGGAAATTAGAACATGCCTTAAGAAAAAATTAGAACATGCCTTAAGAAAAGGTAATTGGAAACAAGAACATAACATACCAAAATTTATAAGATATAGCTGCAGAAAAGCTATGTTAAAAAGGAGAAGAGAGATCTCCATTCAATAATCTAAGCTTCCATTGTAACCAACTATAAAAGAAAGAGCTGGGAAATTCTCTTTCTATTTTAAAATACAAAGCAAGGAGAGGGAAGGAAAATAATAAAGATGAGAATAGAAATACGTAAGTTAGAGAATAGATACACAGTAACAGAGAAAGCAGATGAAAAAATGGTTTATTGAGAAGATCAACAAAATTTTCACTCATTAGCAAGACTGAATAAGACAAAAATAAAAAATCTCAAATTACCAAAATAGTAATAAAATTGATCCATCATCATACTCCTTACAGATATTTAAAAGATTATAAAAGAATACTTTAAACAACTGTCTGCCAACAAATTAGGTAACTTAAATGAAATGGAAAAGTTACTGGAAAGACAGAAAACTAGCTCAAGAAGAACTAGAAATCTTCATAGAACCACATCAGGCAAAGAGATTAAATTACTAATAAAAATATTACTCACTACAGGGCTGGATATGTTGCTCAGTGGGAAAGTGCTTGCCTGGCATGCATGAAGCCCTGGGTTCCATCTCCAGTACCACCCCATCCCACCAAAAAAAAAAAAAGGTTTTAAAATAGGAGCAAACCAAATCCAGCAACATGGAGAAAAGATTATACACTGTGACCACATGGGATTTAATGCCAAGAATTTGAAATTGGTTTGATATCCTAAAACCATATCAATAAATTTTAATGTAATATACCACATGAATAGCTAGTGAACAAAAATCTCACGGACATCTTAATAGACACATAAAAAGCGTCTCATAAAATTTAATGCTCCTGTATGGTAAAAGAGAGAAAACACTAAACAAACTAGGCATAGAATGAAATTTCTAGTGGGCATGTATATAAAAAAAACCCACAGTTTTTTGTGAAATAGTCATTGCTTTCCCGCCCATAATGATGAATAATACAAGGAAATCACTTCTCACTAATTATGTTCAGCATCACAATAGAGGTTCCAACCAGGCAATTAGAAGGAAAATGAAATAAAAGGCTTTATGTGGGAAAGGAAGAAATACAACTATCTTTTTTGCAGATGGCATAATTTTATATGTAGAAAAGCCCTAAAACCCACTAAAAAGCTATTAAAATACATTAGTTCAGTGAGGTTGTACAAAAATCAATTGTGTTTTTATAGGCTTACAATGAACAGATTGAAAAAGAAATTGAAAAAACAATCTACCAGATTCCTCAAAAACTAAGAATGGAACCGCCATATGACCCAGCTATCCCACTCATTTGTATTTATCCCAAGGAACTAAAATCAGCATACTCTAGTGACACAGTCCCTTCAGTGTTTATAGAAGCCTAATTCACAGTAGACAAATTATGGAATCAGTCCAAATGCCCCTCAATAGATGAATGGATCAAGAACATGTGGTATATATACACAATGGAGTTTTACTCAGCCTTAAAAAGAACTAAATATTGGCATTTGCTGGTAAATGAACAGATATGAAGAACATCATGCTAAGTGAAATAAGCCAGACTCAGAATATCAAGGGTTGAATGTTTTCTCTCATATGTGGAAATTATAGCAAAGGGGGGAAGGCAGTAGGGGAAGGGATTGGATATTATAAACATATAAGCAAATTTTTTGCCATATGCACATCTGATAGAGCACTATTCTTCAGGATATATAAAGAATTCAAAAAACTTAACACCAAAAAAAAAAAAAAACAAACAACCCAATCAATAAATGGACTAAGGAGCTGACACTTCTTAAAAGGTGATATACAATCAAAAGAAATGCAAAACTCATATTTTGAAAACTCAAAACATTGTTGAAAGAAATTTTAAAAGACCTAAATAAATGGAAATATTTCCCATGTTCATGAACTGGAATATTGGTTAAGATATTCTATAAATTGATCTACTGATTCAAGACCATCCCTATCAAAATCCTGATGGTTTTTTTTTTTTCAGAAATTAATAAGTGAATCCTAAAATTCATAGAAATTCATGTACCTAAATAGACAAAACAATCTTAAAAAATAAGAAATGTTGAAAACTCACTTTATTACATTTTGAAACTTGCCACAAAACTAGTGTTACCACAGTGGTCTGTCATTATCATAAGGGTCAAGTAAACATGAGGCAAAGAGAATTGATACCTAGAAACAAACCTTTGTGATTCTGCCCAATTCATTTCAACAAGAGTACCAAGAGAACACATGTGGCAAAACTTATCTCTTCACTGGAGGGTGGTGGGACAGCAGGATAATGATCAGACCACATCCAAAAGAATAAAGTTGGACTCCTATACCACATACACATTGCCATATATAAAAATTCACATAATATGGCCCCCAAATTTTAAGACTGAAACTACAGAACTCTTGGAAGAAAACATAGGTATAAATCTTCGTTACCTTGCCTTCAGCAATAGTCTCTTATATATGACACCGAAAATACAAGCAACCAAAGAGAAAATGGATAAATTGGACATCATCAAAATTTAAAACATTTGTGCCTCAAAGAAGACCACCAGGACAGTGAATAGACAACCCATATACTAGGAGAAAATATTTGCATGTTTCTAATAGGAATTTATATCTAGGATATATTATGAATAATGACATATAAACCAATTTTGAAAAGGAGGCATCTCTGAATTTCTCCAAGGAAAACATACAAATGGTAAATAAACACATGAAAAGATGTCCATCATCATTAGGCCTTCAAGATTGAAAACAAAATCACAATGTGATATCACTTCACACTCATCAGAATGACTAACTAAAATTTAACACAAATAATGCCAGATGTGGTAGCACATGCCTATAATTTCAGCGGCTCAGGAGGCTGAGGCAGAAGGATCATGAGTTCAAAGCCAGTCTCAGCAAAAGCAAGGCACTAAGCAACTCAATGAGACCCTGTCTCTAAATAAAATACAAAACAGGGCTGGGGATGTGGTTCTGTTGTCCAGTGCCCCTGAGTTCAATCCCTGATACTAAAAAAAAGAGAGAGAGAGAGAGAGAGAGAGAGAGAGAGAAAGAGACACAAATAATAACAAATGTGGGTGATAATGTGGAAAAATCAAGACTCTTATAAATGGATGGTTGGAATATAAAATCATGCAGTCACTTTGGAAAATAGTCTGACAGTTTAATGTGGTTATCATATGACCCACGAATTCAACTTTTAGACTGTACCCAAGAAACACAAAGTTATTGGTCAATACAAACACTTGCTGTCTTCATAGCAACACTATTCATAATAGTCCAAAGTAGAAACAATACAATGTGTATCAACTGATGAATAAATAAAATATGGTACTTCAGACAAAGTAACCTCATTCGACAATATCATGTTAAGTGAAATAAGCCAATCCCCAAAAAACCAAAGGTCAATGTTCTCTCTGATTATGTAGATGCTGACTCACAATAAGCTGGGCAAAGGGAGGAGTGGAGGTTTACCGGTTGGACAGGGGGGAATAGACAGAAGGGAGGGGAAATGGGAATAGGAAAAATAGTAGAATTAATCAGATATAGCTTTCCTATGTTCATATATGAAGACACCATTAGTGTAACTTCACATCATGTACAACCACAAGAAGTTATTCTAGTTAATCAAGATAGTAAAGTTAATATAATGTATATAGTTTTACTTAACATATTAATAAATTGTATTTCAAAGTCATAGTTAAAATATAAAATATCCAACCTAGTTGCCCTTCAACAGATGAATGGGTAAAGAAAATGTTGAAATATTAATAGAGTATTAATCAGCCATAAAAAAGAATGACTTTATGATATTTGCCAGCAAATGGATGGATCTGGAGACTATCATGCTAAGTGAAATAACTGATCCCCCCAAAAAACAAAGGTTAAATGTTTTGTTTGATATGTGGAAGCTAATCCACAATAGCGGGGAGGTGAGGGGGAGATAGAAGTTCAGTAGATTAGACAGTGGAGAATGGAGGGAAAGGTGGGGGGATATAAGAGGGAAAGGCAGTAGAATGAATCTCATGTAATTTCTGATAGACTCAACCTGTTCTTAAAATTGGGAGCCATCTTGCCACAAAGCCATGAAAAGATAATTTCGGCTTTACTATGAATTACTGCAAATTCTGAACCTGCTTGGAATGCCTGCCCATGCCTTGAATTCACCCATGCCTGGCTCTCTGACCAGATAGCAGCCCTCTCTGAAACTTTAGTGACGCCTCACAAATCTTGGCTTTCCCTGGCCAGACAACGACCCTCTCTGAGGCTCTAATGGTCCTCATAAATTCTGATGTTGGGGCCAGCAAAAAATGTAAACTACCATTAGTGTGATGCTTGCCAGAGTTCTGTTATCTGTAACCCCCCCTTTGTGTAACTTTCTGGGCTATAAAGATTGGGCTGCAGGAAAGCTGGGGTGCTGTCTTGTTCCCGAGGTTTGGGGAGGGAGAGGCAACGGGCCGGTAAAAATAATAAGCTTGCTCTAATTTGATTTTAATTGGAGTCAGTGGTCTTTTCTTGCGTCCTGGTCTAACAATTTCCCATAATTTTTTGTATGTATATGAAAACAATACAGTGAATCCCATCATCATGTATCATGAGAATGGGATCCTAACTAGAATAAGATATATTCCATGCTTGTATAATTATATCAAAATGGATTCTGTTGTCATTGATATTTAAACAGAACCAATAAAAATATACAATTTTTGTTAGTTCTATTTAAAAAAGGAATGAAGTATCAATACATGCTGTAACACTTGAAAATATGATGATAGTTTTTTTAAAAAACAGTCACAAAAGACCCTATGTTATATGATCCCATTTACGAGAAAGATCCAGAATAGGCAAATTCATAGAGACAGAAAGTACTTTAATGCTCTCCAGGGGAGTAAGAAGTTGTGGAGAAATGGAAAGTGGCTGACACTGATATGGGGTTTCTTTTTTTAGTAAAGAAAAAGATTTAAAATTGATTGTGGGGATGGTGCACAACTCTGAATATACTAAAATCACTTAAATTGCATACTTCAAATGGGTGAATTGGATGGTATATGAATTGTGCCTCAACAAAGATGTTACTTTTTAAAAAAAATTATGAAGAAAGATGGGCAAGGCAGAAAAGAAAAAAACAATGAGGAATAAAAACAGAAAGTCTCTAAAAATTATATTTAAAAACAAAGAATTCAAGCAGAGAATTGGAGGAAAGTACGAAAGGAGGAAATAGAGCTGCTAACTTTGGGGTGACATGCACAAGTCTTTGCTCAGCCCTGGCATCCTCATCTGTAAAATCATTGGTTAGACCCATTGTATCAGAATTCCCAAGGATCACCATTTCTTTGATACCTCTGTTTATCTCCAATGTTCACCAAGCTGCTGTTGCAAAAGGGATTAAAAACAAGAACTCTCCTTATCCCCTTCTCCAGCAATCCCTCACTCCCCCACCCTCTTTCCAACCCTAGACTTTTATGGCTTCCAAAACTCAGACCCAAATCAGACCGAGGTCCCTAGAACCTCCCACCAACCCTCGTCCGTCCCACCTGGAATCTCGTGTGTCCATGAGGCTGCGATTGTGAGGCAACTGGTTGCTGAGGTAGGCGTTGTAACCAAACTTCTGGAACAGGTCCTCGGCCTCTTTCTGCTGGGCTTCAGAAAGCTTGTCGCCCCACTGCTTGAAGAGCGGAGAGTTCGGGAAGAGTTTCTTTGGGGGTCTGTTCTGCTGCTTCTTTGTCTCCCTCTCAGGGGTTTCCACTGCCTTTCGAGCAGGGTGAACTTCATCTTCTATCCTCTTTTGTGTGTGGTCCTTGTTTTCTTGTTGCTTCATAACCAGTTGCATACCATCTTCTGCAGATGAAGAGGACGGGGTAGGAGAGTGCAGATAAAACAGTTTACTAGATCCTAATTATCTGGGCATTGCTTTCCTTCCTAATTTATGTAAAACGGTTTTCTCTTTGCTATAAATTTGGATCCTAAATAAGCCAAACAACCTGTGTGTAGCGGCTTGGTGGAGCCTTTAAGAAGTGAAGCCCAGTTGGAAGCTTCCAGTCATGTGGGGCTGTGCCTTCAAGGGGGATACTGAGACCCTGACACTCCCACCCCACCCCACC